>NC_080072.1:35724033-35893944 GCF_949987535.1 Balaenoptera acutorostrata | reverse complement strand
CATACACATATTTTTCCCTGGGGCAAAGAACTTCTAGGGGATTATGGATTCTAAATAATGCCACAGCGTTGATCAAGTAGAGAGATCTATAGCGGGTTAATAAACACTTTGCTACACATTCTTTGTTAATCATTCTTCGCAAAAGGGCTCATTCTTTTTTGAAGATTTGAGGATTTTTTGTTTGTTTGTTTGTTTTTAGGGCATTGATTCTTTCTTACTCTCACCAGGTCATAAAGCCAAACTGTCCTCAGTCACCAGCAATTTTACTCCATATATCTAGCCTTCCAGCAGAGCCCTCCACGGTCACTAGAAAATCAGTGTTACTGAGCTCTTGCTACAGAGAGCTATCATTTACTATTAATTTTACCTTTTTTCCTTTCTTCTCTCCTGAATACAGGTTTAGGTACTCGATTTTTCTCTTATGTGCTTTAAAGAACCTTTTTTTTTTTTAAAGATATGCAAATAGGCAGCTTTTTTCTTTTTTTCTGTTTCATTTCTCAAGGTTCAGTAGGACAAGCTGTAGAAAAAGACAAAATTTGGAATCTGGATGATATAAAATCTTATACCTTGTCATACAGAGATCTTCATATGTGCTTAATTTTAGATTGGGTGTTTGCTCAGTGTTGTCTTCAGTAGTTTACTTGTCTAGGCAAACAGTTAAAGAGAAAATATTGAACAGCTATGTGTAGACAGTGCCCTGCTAGGCCCTAATTAACTTTATATTAATAAGCCTACTCAGTACCTAAAAATGGGGAAGGAACTTACACGTGAAACAATATTGAGGCTTTTAAGTGCTAAAGTCTGTTGTATATTTTAAATTCTTTGGGAAACAGATATCAGTGATGGCCAGTGAAGACAAGACAGGTTGCCTAGAGGAGATTCCAGTCATAGCTGTGTGACTTTGGATCATTCACTTAACTTTGCTTGGCGTTCAGTTTTTCCATATATAAAATAAAAATGTCAGCCTATTTCCAAAGTCCCAGCCAGTGATACAGTTGTGGGAATCCCTGAGCTGTGACTGTTGGAATTTGAGTAGAGATGAAAGGAGGACTCCAGGTCAAAGGAGCAGCTTGAGTAAAGCCAAAGTCTCAGACTTCAACTTGTGTTTTTTGATAGCTGGGTGTGAAAATTTAATAAATAAAGCACTATTATTTTCATTTATTGTAGAGTGTAGCAAATGTACTACACTCTACAATACACTAAATGATTTAGTAACTTACATCAATAGAATATGAAAATCCAAATCGAAAAGTGAAAGAGAACATTTGCCTCATTCACTAGCCTTTTTATAAAAGCAGTGTTCCTTTATTCACCCTTGTCTTTTGCTTTGTCATTCAGTAATTTCTTCTTGCGTGTCTGTAGGGTCAATACTGGAAGCCATCAGAACCTCCTAATCCTGTCAATGAAAGGTACACACTTTGCCAGAACTGGGCTCGGTTTTCCTATTTTTACAAGGAGCAGCCTTTTAATTTGATTAGGTAAGTTTCTTACACAGAATAAAACTGATTAAAACTTGATTATGTGGTTTTTATTCACAATGGCATCGTATTCCATTCTTTTTACTACTATTCTCACCCACTACATTTCCCATCTTCCCAGTTTTGTATCTACGCTACCATTTAGTCATTCATCTGTGAGCAAAATGCTGTTGCCAGAATGGTCTTAACCACAGTGCAGAGATAGCTTGATGGTTCAGAAGTTGGGCCTTAGCATTTAGGTAGATGGGGTTCAAATCCAAACCCTTTCTCTTAGAAGCATATAAATATGGTCAGGTTATTTAACCTCTATGAGACTTATATCTGTAAAATAGGAATAGCAATAGTACTTTCCTTATGGGGTTATTTGATAGTTAAATGATATATGTATATTTTCTTAGGATGGGGTTAGCACTTAGTGTTTAACACAATTATTTTTTGTTTGTTTGTTTTCCTCTGAGTCTAGGAATTTAGAAGATAGCAGAAAGGTCATGTATGGATGTTTGTGTGTGTGTTGATCTCAGAAAGCTGTGAAGGCAATTGTTCTATTATCTCAATTCTTTAGACAGTTTCATTAACTATGCGAGAAGACTATGGTTGCACGTTCTTGCTTTGAACCATGACAGTATTATATGCATACAGGATGTTAGGAGACTCCTGCTATGATTTCAATAAAGAAACCATCAGATTACAGAGCCCTGGTTGCTAGAAGCAGTATTTTGCTCAGTGAGGTATGCTTCTACTGCTCTGCTTGCACAGCATCACAGCCTCCTTTTTGTGAGGCTGATTTTGATGTCTACATCCAAATCAAGTGAAATGTTATTCCAACAGTTTCATTTAAGGCAAATAAGCGGGGAAATTTTTAAGAATAAATAGAAGGCAACTAGCATATAAACTGTGGTTTCCGTAAATCTTTATATGAACTCTTGATTGGATGGATATTTTAATTGTTCTGATTAATGGCCATTTAATTTTTTAATTATAAAAGTAGGACATGTATCTAAAAAATTCCAAGCAATAAAGAGATGGGCAAAGTTTTAAGTGAAATTACACCTCCATTGAATTCCACAGAAGTAACTATGGCTATTCGGTAATAGCCATTCAGTCTTATTTGTATGTGCATGCGTAGTAAAATACATACACTTTTTCTTTTTTCCTGGAGCAATGGAATCTTTATTTACTTTTTTGCTAAGATTTTCTTTTATCACTAAATAGTATATTATTGGCATACTTCCCTTTGAGTACACACAGATTTATCTTGTGCTTTTTAACAGAACACAGGGTACCATATTATAAATTTTGAATAACTTATTTATCTATTCTTCTATTGAAAAAGATTAGGCTGTTTCAAATTTTTCACTATTACAATTAGTGCCCTTGGAGAATATTTTCATGGTATGTTTTCAAAAAAGCAAAGTTGTCAGAATGAGGTTTACATATTTTACATTGTTCAAAATATATTGAGAGTATTTAGCTGTCTACAGATGTTTCTGCTGTAAATATTCCCCAAAGGTTTGTACTTATAACCCTTGATATAGACAAATGCATTACGTCTCAGGTCAGTACTGTGTTAGCACTTGCTGATTTTCTTTTACAACAAAGTGGAAGCTCAGATTTTTTCATCAGATCGCAGTATCTAGCTTAAATTTAATAACATTTTAAAGCTTTTCATCCTATTATTATAACTTTTCATTTATAGCAAATTATACTGCTTTTCCATTTCAGTAATGAAATAATTTTTTAAATAAATTAAAATTTTTAACACAATTTAATGTAAAGAATTGATAGCTAGGTGTAAAGTTTTTAACTAGGTAATCAAAAAGACAAGAAAGGAAACACTATATTATCACAGAGGGAGGAACTGCAGAAAACAGCTCTTATTCCTAAGGTTTCTTCTCAGTGATTATGTAGGATAATATCCTTATTCTTAGTAATAGACAATAAAGTATTTAAGGGTAAAAGACCATGATGTACATATTCAACCAACTTACTTGCAAGTGGTTCAGAAAAAGGCATATATATATGGGGAAATATAATATATGAAGTGAGATAAAATGCAAATGGAACAATATTTTTACAATAAAAGAATTAAAGGATATATGGGTATTATTTGAATTATTCTTGTAACTTTTTTATATATTTGAAATTATTCCAAAGAAAAATCTTTAATAAAAGGAGAGTCCAGAAATAGATCCACATATATATAGTCAATTGAATTTCAACAAAGGTGCCTGGTCATTCATTGGGGAAAGGATAGTCCTTTCAACATATGATGCTAGAACAAGTGGCTATCTACATGAAAAATGTGAATCTTACTTCTTTCCTGTATAAAAGTTTAAACTAACTTGAAATGGATGAGAGAACTAATTGTAAGCATTACAACTATAAAACTTCTAGGAGAACATATAGGAGAAAATTGTATGTGGTTTGGAGTTAGGCATGGACTGTTCAGATCAAACGCAAAAAGCACAATTTAAAAAATGTATAAATTTAACTTCATTAAAATTAAAAATGTATGCTCTTTAAAAGACAGTTACAAAAATAAAAAGGCAAAACACAGACTGGAGAAAATACTTGCAACACACATATCAATAAAGGACTTTTATCCAGAATATTTAAGGAACTTTTGCAACTCAATAATAAGACAAAATTTAAAAGAGACAAAAGATAAAAGATTCATCACCAAAGGAATATATTTATGGATTGCCAATAAGTACATCAAAAGATGTACAACATCTTTATTTACTAAGGGGATAAAAATTAAAATGTCATTAAGATACCACCACACACACACTAGAATAGCTAAAATCTAAAAGATTGGCAGCAATAAGTGCTATCAGGGATGTGGAACAACTTGAAATCTCAAACGCTGGTCGTGGAAAGGCGAAATGGTATAGCAACTTTAAAGAAACAACTTTGACAGTTTCTTATAAAGTTAAATATGTACTTTCTATTCTACTTGTCCCCAAACTATTATTAAAATGTTTATCATTGCCTCAGTGATTTGAGGTACCACCTTTATCATATACTCGATTTCTATATGCAGTTGAGTTGCTTTCTGGATGTTCTGTCTATTCTGTTGATCTAGCTAACTATCCATGCAGGCTGTTTATTTAATTTAATTTTTATTTTATATTAGAGTATAGTTGATTTGCAATGTTGTGTTAGTTTCAGGTATGCAGCAAAGTGATTCAGAAGGCTCTTTTAATTGTAGTGGCTTACCTCTAGTATGTTTTAATATCTAGTTGGGCTAATACCTCATCATAGCTCTTACTCTCAGTGTTTCCTTGTACATTCTACATGTTTATTCTTCCATATAAACTTTAGTATCAACTTGTCTAGCTTGTTACTAAAAAAGATGTTTGGTATTTTTATGGGGATCAAATTAAGTTTATAAATTAACTTAGGTAGGCTGGTATTTTGATGATGAGACATTCTAATCAAGGAAAAGTTGTCAAGGGAAAGGTATGTCTTAGTTTAAGCCTACTTTTGGGTTTTTCAGGAGTGTTATAGAGTTATAAAACTTTCTTAAGTTTAATCCTAAGTATTTTATATTTTTGTTGCTATTATAAATTATGTATTTACTTACATGTTATATGTTATTGTCTTCTGAGTGTTAGTTTTATATTCTAATGCCTTGATGAATTCTTTATTGAATTAGTTTTATTGATTCATTAAGGCTATCCAGGTATATTATCATGTAATCTTTAAATAAAATTATTTTACTTTTCTTTACCAATTCTTATGTCTATAGTTATTTTCTTTTATTCAATTCATTGGCTGATAATTACAGAACAATGTTGAATAATAGTTGGTGTCTTTGCCTTGTTCCTGATCTTAGTGGAAATGCCTCTGGTGTGTCCTCATTTAGTAGGAAATTCTTTTACCTTTGTACATTACTTTATCATCTTGACTGGGGCCTTGGAGAGTTTTGTTTGCTTGTTTGTTTGTTTTAAAGTCTGATTGTTTTCACATTATGTCTTGGAATTGGTTGTTCTAAGTCAGTTTTCCCTGTTCCTGGTGGATTCTTTAAATATGTATCTTTTATTTTGTTTATTTTGTTTGTTTATTTTTCTGGAAAGTGTTCTTGGGTTATAGTTTTAAAATATAATTATTTTCCAGTGCTTTGATTATTTTCTTTGGACTCCAGTTATCTGTATGTTTGGTCTTTTTTGCCTGTCTTCATATCAAACAATTTTCCTGAGACCCTTTTTACTTCTCTATGTCATTTTCATTCTTTTGATAGGTATCCTGTTTTTCTTATCATCTTTTATTAGATTTTCACTTGGTGTCCATTTATTCTCTCTTGAATACCTCATAATTTCATCATCAGTTCTGACATGATCTTATAGTGTTCTTCTCTTTCCTCTGTTTTTTGGTTTCTTTCATCTCTTGTTTTGTTTATTCCTGTTTTTTCCCACTTCTCTTCTTATTTTTATATTTCTGATATTTTCTTGCATTTGCAGTTATTTATTTGAGAACATTTAATTCAGTTTGTACTGCTTTTTTACAGTATTCCTCATGTTCTTTGAGGAGAATTTTCATTAGCTGAAGCTCTTTGTTTCACATTTTCAGTTTTTTTTAAACATAATTTTGTATAGTATGCTCTGCTTTTTTCTGTTTGTGTTTAATTCATGGAGTTTCTAGCATTAGAGTACACTCTTCTGTTAGTTTTTTTTCCTATTCCATGCAGTTTCTTTCATGGATGATATCCTGTGCTTGTCATATGCTTTTTCTTTCATTTCTATAGAATCCTAACTCTCTCTCTTTTCTGCCACTTTTAAGAAGTACCACCCTTTATATCTGATTTTTCCCCAGAAACATTGCTTTTCTGAGGCTGCCACTTCTAGGCTTACTCATTTTCAGATCCCTTTCTTTTAGTTAGTACTACGAATTACCAAGTCCCAATATGTGTTCAGCATTATGGCATTTAGTTAGACTTTTTCCCAGGGATTATTTTGTCTGTGTTTGTCTAATGTCCCCACCCTACTTTACATGTTTTCCCTAGAATTTCTTAAGCATCTTCTTCACTGCTCTCTGTACCTCAGGTATGGCAGCTGGTAATAGGTACTCAGTTGGAACTGGGTTTATTTATTTACTTACAGGTAATTTGAAGATCATGGTGTTCTCTGTCATGATGCTTGAAGGCCTGTATCAGGTGTGCTTTTATTTCCTCTCCTTGTTGATTTTATGGTTTTATGAAAGATTTTTATGGGAAGACTTGATAAAAATATCCTTAAAAGTAGAAAGGAATTGTCTATAGATGCATAATTACAATGCCCACATTCCTTTAATGAGCATTTATTTAGCATCACTAGATATCAGCAAGAGGCTAGGGCTATAAAGGTAGTCTGAACGTGGTTTCCTAACACAAAGATATTTGCAGGAAGACACACAAATGCATAATAATTACAGCAGAGTGATACTCATGAAAGAACAGAGCACAGAGGAAAAAGCACCTATCTTTATGACAACCTCAGGGAAAGTTTCACAGTGCTTATTCTTGAGTGTGTCTTGAGAGAAGTAGCAGGTTGCTAGGTAAACAAGTTAGGTAAGAATATCCCAGGTAGAGAGAACAAGTACAGAGCACTGGGCTAAAGAAGAGCATTGTGCATTTAGTTCTTCATTTAGGAAGCGTGGCTGGTAAGATTTGAATGTTTATCAGTAAAAAATCATGAAGAACACTGCTAAGATGAAAGGACAAAACCTTTGAAGGAGGAAACGGTCATTGTTTAATCTTGTGCTTTAGAAACAGTACTCTCTTGGCAACAGGACAGATAGTAGAAGGATGCAAGACCGAAGTCAGGGAAGTAAGGAGGCTGTTAAAATTTTCCAGTAATAGATATTGAAGGTCATATCCAAGGCACTGGTAACAGGAAAGAGGAGACTATGGATTAGAAAAAGGCTTTTATGGGACTTCCCTGGTGGTCCCAATGGTTAAGACTCTGCGCTTCCAATGCAGGGGGTGCAGGTTCAATCCCTGGTCGAGGAACTAAGATCCCACATGCCTTGTGACACAGCCAAAAAAAAAAGAAAGAAAGAAAGAAAAAAAGGAAAAAGACTTTTATGACAGAATTTATTGGACCTAGTGGATTGGATATAGAGGGTTAAAAAAAAAAAAGGATGACTAGGGGTGCCTGGAAAGAGATTTAGAATATAGGATTTGAATTCCTAGATTTCACATATTTCATGTTATCTCTACACCAAACTTAAGTCCATGTCCAAATATTTGTAAATATTTTTACTGCCTTTTGGGTACTGATCATTTTGTCATATTAGATTATATTTTTTCAGGGAGAACCGGGAATACAAAGGTTACCATCATTGGTTTATCAGTCTTCAATTTTATATGCCTTCTGATCCCATTTTTTCTTTCCAATTTAAGAGCTCCAAATAATTTTTCTTTTGATATCATCTATTGGGATGGCTTAATGCTTATAAATAAAATTGATATACTGCTATATAGCAAATAGGTTAGAACAAATATGTTTACAGTGACTATAATGGTGCTATTAAAAGCCAAGATAGTGTAATCGCTAAGCTAAGTTTCTCAGATGTCCATGAATTCATGATAAAAATGAATCTCTTTAGACCAAATGTTTTTGTGTTTTGTTCATTCATTCCTCAAGCCTGTATTTATTTCAATTCCATCATCATTGTTTTGATTATTTGCTATGTCTCAGACTAAGTCCTGGGAATACAAAATTAGACCAAGGCCTTCTCACAAGATCTCACAACCAAGACTGTTGAATGTCTTCTACCTATGAAATGCCCTGTTAAATGTAATGGGGCCACAGATGAGTGCAAAATCTAGCAAGTAAAATGGACAGGTTAAGAAATACCGTAAGTGTAAATAAAAGGCAAAGTTTTCTAAAAAATTAATACTCGAAGTATTTATTCTCCTTATGTTTGATACTTTACATAGTATCTCATATTATTGGCTTTTTCTCATTTTCTTTGTTTTGAATAATAAGAATTTAACATCTTAAACATTATTTCAATAATATGTAAATAATATATACGTATTTACCATAATACAAATCTAAGACATGTCTCTTGCTTTTTGGATTCTTAAGAGATGGTTTAGTTGTTAATCTTAAGCTCCCCAAATCCAAAGTTTAGTAAAATTATTTCTATAATTCCATATATAACAAATGTTCATTTGAGCATTTCTCTTTTTGAGAATCTTTTAAATACTAATTAAAGGTCTGGAGTTCTTGAGGACTTTTTTTTAATTCTCAAGGAATAAGATTCTTGAAATTTGAAAGGAAGAAAAATGTAGTTCTTTGAAATATCCAGTTTCTTTATGAATTCCCAAATAATTTTTTGGTTAAGCGTATAGCAGTAATATTGATGTTTTACCTTAAAAATTATTGATTCTATAATTTTTAAAACATCAAATGGAAATAGACACGGTGAATAGTAAATGTTCCCAAATCAAATATTTTTATTCGTTTTTTTAGATTTTGATGTTATGCAGTATTATAATAATTGCTATGTTTTTCAGCAAAAACGAAAAAAAGAGAAAAAGCAAGTTTGCTCATCCTGTGTGAGTGAACCTAAGGAAGTTGTAAATGGTAAATTAACAAGGGAATACAATGGAATTATAATTTAATTTCAAGTTTATAGTAATTTGAAAAGCAGAACAAGGGAAAACAACAATGTAAAAATGTTTATTATCACTGAAAATAATGAAAAAATGAAAGAATGAAAGATGGTACAAGCAGAAAGATGCCTGTTTCATTAGAAAAGATTAGAAACTTTGAAAACTGAAGAATGGGAGATTCAATAAAATTAATATTGAGTGAAAAAAAATTTAAAACCTTCTCATTGGGAAATTAAGTTTATGTTAAGTAAGTTTATGTTATGTAAAATTTAAACCCTTTATGTTTAGATTTGCCTGTTTTTTGAGCATGTGTGAAAATTACAATTTAATAAAAAGGGCTATAATAGATTTATATATATCATGCTATTAGAGCCCAAAAGGGATACATCTCTCTGTCTAGGAAACTGTGGAAAGACTTCATGGATTTAGTGAGCTGAGCTCTACGTGAATAAGGGAGAAGATTAACCTATTTTGTGTTGTTTTTTAAAAAACCTGGTTTTATGAGGCAGAGAAAACCTTGTTCTCTGGTTCTTTGAGAGATTCCTTAAGGAGAGAGTCGGTTTAAAAAACAACAGAAAAAAAAACCCTAAAACGTGGTTATAAGACTTGAACATTTATGCCAACTAATGCTGTCACTTTTTAACTCTTTGTAAAGCAAGTGCTGAACTGTATATTTTATGGAACTTTATTAAACACTCATTTTTGATTCCTTGGTTTGCTCCCTGTCTTACAATTCTATAAGCATCCATCAGTGGTCCAAATTCAGAGGAAGATGGAAGTTCATACATACAACCAACCACTCTCATCTGTTGTGGTCTGAGTACATTCTTCAATTTTAGAGAGAGATAAAGCAAAAGTCCATGCACAGATTGTGGATGTGATTTTGATTTGTTAATTGCTAGAAGAATGTTCTGCATTTTATTTCAAAACATTTAAACTCTCTTTAAAATTTAAAAGCTTTTCAAATTACCTGATTATTTCAAAAGTAAATCTTAACTTCCACTCAGTTGGCTTCTTACTTACATGTGTTGTCTCTTTTAATCCTTACACCAATTCTATGGATAAGCATTATCCTGCATTTTATGATGTGGAAACTAAAGTTTAGAAAGTTTAGTAACTTTATCAAAATTACACAGCTGGAAAGCAATGGAGCCAAAATTAGAATTCAAGTTTGTCTGAATACAAAACCAAGACTCTCAGAACTGTATCATTATTACAACCTCTGATTCTCTTTTTACCCTCTTTCATAGGGATTATTACGGAGAAAAAATTGGCATCTATTTTGTCTTTCTCGGATTTTACACAGAAATGCTGTTTTTTGCAGCTATAGTTGGCTTAGCTTGTTTTATTTACGGCTTATTATCGATGCATGATAACTCAAGCAGGTAAGTGCAACTGAGTTGCCCAAATAGAGAATCTTATGCTAACTGAAGCTGTTGCTATTATTTTTATGGAATTTGTGTCAGAATGTTTCCTATGGCAGCAGATAATTGATATTTCTGAAAAAGACCCAAACATAGCAGCTAGCCCTCACCTGGTGCTTTATGGAAAATTTGTTTTTAATGATGGGCTCTAAAGATTCTGTTCCTCAAAGCATGATTTGATCTACAAAAATGGCTAGTTCATTTCCCCTTGTGCCATATGTAAGAAGCTGTATAAAGTTGTTCCAATAAGAACGGGTTTGGACTTTCACCCAAACATGTCACTTTTAAAATAACTTTACTCTTGGGAATTCTCTGGCAGTCCAGTGGTTAGGACTCCACACTTCCACTTCTGGCGGCATGGGTTCCATCCCTGGTCGGGGAACTAAGATCCCACATGCCATGCCGTGTGGACAAAACAAAACAAAACAAAACAAAAACTTTCCTCTTCCCTCTGCAGCACTGAGATCTGTGACCCTGAGATTGGGGGTCAGATTATCATGTGCCCACTCTGTGATGTAATGTGTGACTATTGGAGACTAAATTCTACCTGTTTGGCTTCAAAGGTATGTATGTATTGTGGTATGTTGAAAAGACTTGCAATTTCCCTCCCTCATTTGATACTAAGTAGTCTTTGTGATGTTGTTATTGTTTTACAGTTCTCCCATTTATTTGACAATGAGTCAACAGTGTTCTTTGCAATATTCATGGGAATTTGGGGTGAGTAAATAGTTACATAAAAACAGCTTTCTCCATGTTATCTGTTTTATGGCCATTCATATAACATATACAGTTGGCATACCTTATAAACCAAAGGTGATTTTACATCTTTATGTCTTTGTTAGCATCAGTACACTGATGGAGTCCACACCAATGGTCATTCGTCTTGATCCTTGGTCCAGAAAGGTCTCCATTAATCATCTGCTCACTTCTCTGAAAAACACTATAATTTTTGAAACTTCATATGTATTCAGATTACACTCTCTCAACACTGTGGTAGAAACGGGCTCAATAAGTGCTTAATTCAGGAGAAATAAACATAAGTATTTGGTGGCTGGAGGATATTGAGTTATGGATACAAACTGGAACGAGACTCAAAAATTGTTGAGGGCTAATACATCAACATTTTAATTTAAATTTCCTGTGTCAAATTCTAGTTCCAGCTTCCAGTTCCATTTGGTAAAAATCTCCTATGTAAGGTGGAATTTCCTTTAATTTTGGAAATGTCCCAGTATCTCTTCTCTTTTGTATCACATGGGAAGTAGAAGTGTCATGAAGTTATTCCCGCCATCAGTGAGGAAAGTATTTTCTGTAAGAGTAACTTGGCAAGAGGAGGCCTAAAGACTTCTAAAACATGTCTAAAAATTTGGGGGACTCTGGGAAAAGATAGACTTTTTTCTCTCCAATTTAACAAAAAAAGTCTTTAACAAGCGCAAGTGTGTGCATTTAAAAACTGGCCAAGGAGGGACTTCCCTGGTGGCGCAGTGGTTAAGAATCCAGTTGCCAATGCAGGGGTCACGGGTTTGAGCCCTGGTCCAGGAAGATCCCACATGCTGCGGAGCAACTAAGCCTGTGCGCCACAGCTACTGAGCCTGCGCTCTAGAGCCCGTGAGCCCGTGTGCCACAACTACTGAAGCCTGTGCACCTAGAGTCCATGCTCTGCATCAAAAGAAGCCACCGCAATGAGAAGCCCGCGCACCACAACGAAGAGAAGCCCCCGCTCACCGCAACTAGAGAAAGCCCGCACCCAACAACAAAGACCCAATGCAACCAATAATTAATTAATTAGTTAATTAAAAAAAGAAAAAAACTGGCCAGGGGAGCAAGGTAGCTTGATTCAGGCAATAGGACACCAACATTTGTGGGGGTGTGTACATGAAGCAGAGGTTCTTATGGGTTTCTGTTACTTCTGCTTGACTGCTATGGTCTGAAGAGAAAAGGCCAGATTGAAAGAGAGAATGGGGGACAGAGAAGTCTTACCCACAATTCTCCAGCAACCTCCTCCGGTTAAGTTAGTATATGGACATCTCTTCATCATGTGGCTACCAAATCCTGCCTCTGTCATTTTTTGGAATCAGAAATGGATGATAGGTACACAAATTACAACAAATGTAGTAGTTTTCAATTCTTTCCATTGACAGAGATTGTACACCAACACTAACCTTATATGTCGTAACAAATAGAGGAGCAATTATGCATGGAACACCCAGCAGCTGCAGTGAACATGGGGGTAAAGATATCACTTCAAGATAATGATTTTGCTTCCTTTGGATATATACCTAAAAGTGGAATTGCTTCATCCTATTATATTTATATTTTTAATTTCTCAAGGAACCTTCATATTGTTTTCCATAACAGCTACATCAATTTACATTCCCACCAACAGTGCACGAGGGTTCCCTTTTTTTTCAGTTTTGTTCTTTTGCAAACGAATATCCAATTTTCCCAAAACCATTTATAGAAGAAACTATTCTTTCCCCATTGAGTATTCTTGGCTCCTTTGTCAAATATTAATTGACCATAATACGTGGGATTATTTTCTGAGCTCTTGATTGTGTTCCATAGGTCTGTGTGTTTCTCTTTATGCCATGCCAAAAGTACCATGCTATTTTGATTACTATAACTTTGTAATATAGTTTGAGATCAGGAATATGATGCCTACTGCTTTGTTCTTCTTTCTCAAGATGGCTTTGGCTATTTGGAGTCTTTTGTGGCCCAATACAAATTTTAGGATTGTTTTCTCTATTACTGTGAAAAATAGCATTGGAATTTTGATAGGGATTGCATTAAATCTGGAGATTGCTTGGGTAGTATGGACATTTTTATATTAATTCCTCCAATCCATGAGCATGGGCTATCTTTCCATTTATTTGTGTCTTCTTCAATTTCTTTCATCAGTGTCTAGTAGTATACAGTGTACATATCTTTCATTTCCTTGGTTAAATTTATTCCTGGGTATTTTGTTCTTTTTGATGTTATTGTAAATGGGATTATTTTCTTAATTTCTCTTTCTGTTAGTACGTGGGTAGTATATAGAAACACAATGGGTTTTTATACATTTATTTTTATCCTGGAACTTGACTAGATTTATTTATTAGTTCTAAAAGTTTTTTGGTGGAGTCTTCAGGATGTTTTTTATAATTTAATGTTATTTGCAAACAGAGACAGTTTTACTTCTTTCCTTCTTTCTTTCTAATTTATATGTCTTTCATTTATTTATTTATTTTTGACTAATTGCTCTGGCTAGGACGTCCAGTACTCTATTGAATAGAAGAGGCAAGAATAGGCATTCTTGTCTTGTCCCTGATCATAGAGAAAAAGCTTTCAGCTTTTCACCATTGACTATGATGGTAGCTGTGGGCTTGTCATGTATAGCCCTTATTATATTGAGGTACATTCCATTTATACCTATATTTTTGAGAGTTTTTATCATGATGGATGTTCAATTCTGTTAAATGCTTTTTCTGCATCTGCTGAGATGATTTTTTTTTATCATTTATTTTGTTAATGTGGTATACCATGTTGATTGATTTGTGGATGTTGAACTATCCTTGTATCCCTGGAGTAAATCCCACTTGATCATTGTGTATAATTCTTTTAATATATTGCTGAATTTGATCTGCTACTCTTTTGTTTGGGTTCGTTGCATCTATGTTCATCAAGTATAATTTCTTTACTTGTAGTGTCTTTGTCTGACTTTGGTGTCAGGATAATTATGGCCTCATAAAATGAGTTTGGAAGTTTTCTTTCCTCTTCTAGTCTTTTGAAGAGTTTGGGAAGGATTAATTCTTCTTTACATGTATGATAGAATTCACCAGTAAAGCTATCTGATCTGGACTTTTGTTGGTGGGGACGTTTTTGATTGATGATTCAATATCCTTACTGGTAATTGGTCTGTTAAGATTTTCTATTTCTTCGTGATTCAGTTTCGGTAGGTTGTATGTTTCTAGGACTTCATCCATTTCTTGTAGGTTATCCACTGTGTTGGCACATAATTGTTCATAGTAGTCCCATGATCCTTTGTATTTCTGTGGTATCAGTTGTCATGTCTCTTATTTAGTTTCTAATTTTATTTATTTGAGCCTTATCTTTTTTTTCTTGGTAATTATGGCTAAAGGTTTTCTATTGTTTATCTTTTCAAAATAAAACAATTTCATTGATCTTTTCTCTTGTCTTTTTGTCTCTTTTATTTATTTATCCTCTGATCTTTGTTATTTCCTTCCTTCTACTACCTTTGGCTTACTTTGCTCTTCTTTTTCTGGTTCCTTAATGTCTAAAGTTAGGTTGTTTATTTTAACTTTTTCTTGGTTCTTAATGTGGGCATTTATCACTATGAACTTCCTTCCTAGAACTGCTTCTGTTGCATCCCATAAGTTTTGGTATAGTGTATTTCAAGTTTCATTTGTCTCAAGATATTGTTTGATTTCTCTGTTGATTTTTCTAAGTTTGTTCAGTAGCATGTCCTTTATTCTCCACATATTTGTGAATTTTCCAGTTTTAACTTTTCCTGTAATTCTAGTTTCATACCACTGTGGTCAGAAAAGATGCTTGACATGATTTCAAACTTTTGAAATTTATTGACTTGTTTTGTGGTGCTAATATATGACCTTTCCTGGAAAACACTCCATGTGCACTTAGAAGAATGTGTATTCTGCTGCTGTTAGATGGAAAGTGCTGTCAATGCCTGTTAAGTCCCTCTGGTCTAACGTGTAGTTTAAGTCCAATGATTCCTTATTGACTTTCTGTCAGGATGATCTATCCATTGTTGAAAATGGGGTGTTGAATTTCCCTACTATTATTATATTGCTGACAATTTCTGTCTTCAGGTCTGTTAACATTTGCTGTATATATTTTAGGTGCTCCTCTATTGGGTGCATAAGTATTTATAAGTGTTATATCTTCTTGTTTGATGGATCTCTCTATCATTATACAAAGATCTTCTTTTCCCCTTATTGTGATCTTTGTCTTAAAGTCTATTTTGTCTTATATAAGTGTAGTTAATCTTGCTTTCTTTTGGTTTCAGTTTGTATGGAATATCTTTTTCCATCCTTTCACTTTTAGTATATATGTGTCCTTACAGCTGAAGTGAGTTTCTTGTAGGCAGCACATACCTGAGTCTTGTTTTTTTTCCATTCAACTGCTTTGTGACTTTTGATTGGAGAATTTAGTTGATTACATTAAAGTACTTATTGACGGATATGGACTTACTATTGCCATTTTGTTAATTGTTTTGTAATTCATTTGTTCCTTTCTTCCTCTCTTGCCTTCTTCTTTTGGGGTATGATAATTTTCTGTAATGGTATGCTTAGATTCCTTTATCTTTATCTTTTGCATGTCTTTTATAGGTTTGTGCTCTGTGATTACAGTGAGGCTTTTATAAAACATCTTATAGTTATAATATTCTATTGCAAGCAAAGCAAATTAATTCCAAATGCATACTAATGCTCTATATTTTTACTTTCCTTCACATGTTTTATGTTTTTGATGTCACAGTTTATATCTTCTTAGCTTGTGTATCCTTTAACCAATTATTATAGTTATACAATTTTATTGTAGTTACAGTTATTTTTACTACTTTTGTCTTTTAACATTCATAATAGATTTACAAGTGAGTTACCTACCACCATTATGACATGAGTATTTTAAATTTAACTATACATTTACCTATACTAGTGAGATTTGTACTTTTATATGTTTTCATTTCAGTTTAAGGAGGTCCCTTTAACATTTCTTGAAAAGCCATTCTAGTTCTGCTAAACTCTTTTCACTTTTACTTGTCTGGAAAACTTTCCAGGTAGAGTATTCTTGGTCCTCAAATTTTTTTCAGTACTTTGACTATATACTACTCCCTTCTGGCCTGCAGTTTCTGCTGAAAAATCTGCTGATAGTCTTATGAGGGTTCCCTTATACATAAGTTGTTTTTCTCTTCTTGCTTATAAGATTCTCTCTTTGTCTTTAACTCTTGACCTTTTAAATATAATGTGTCTCAGTGTGGTTCTCTTTGTTTTCATCTTTTTTGGAACTCAGTAGGTTTCCTAGATATGATATTTGTTTTTTTCCCCATGTTAGAGAAGTTTTTACCCATTATTTGAATATGCTGTCTCTCTCTCTCTTCTCCTTCTGGGACCCCCTATAATGCAAATGTTGGTCTGCTTGATATTGTCCCATAACTCCCTTAAGCTGACTTCACTTTTTTTCACTCATTTTTCATTTTCATTTCATTCATTTTTTCTCCTCTGACTGAATGAATTCCACTTCCCTTTCTTGGGGTTTACTGATACTTTCTTCATTTGATGTAGTATGCTGCTGAACCCTTCTATTGAATTTTACAATAAAATTATTGTATTCTTCAGCTCTATGATCTCTGTTTATTACTTTCTTATATTTTCTGTCTCTTTGTTCAGATTCTCACTTTATTCATGCATTGTTCTCCAGACCTCAGTAAGCATCTTTATGACCATTATTTCGAACTCTTTATCAGGTAAATTGCTTGTTTTCATTTCATTAAGGTCTTTTTCTGCAGTTTATCTTGTTCTTTTATTTGGAACATATTTTCCTTTGTTTCTTCATTTACCTTGACTCTCTGTGTTGATTTCTGTGCATTAGGTAAAACAGCTACCTCTCCCAGCCTTGAAAGTGTGGCCTGTGATTGTCCAAGCTGCCTTCTTTGTTCTTAGTGGCTCCCAGTATTTGGGGGATGTGCCAAAACCCATCAGTGTCCCAAATGGGAAGATCTCAGTCAGCACCTAGATACAGGCTATTTGGAAGCTGGACCCTCAGGCAGCAGCTTTTAAAGTCTGCAAGTAAATCTCTTTCAAAGAAAGATTGGAAGATGGGCATTTGTGTCTGCTGCCTCTGCTTTTAGCCCTGGGGAGAAAGCCAGTTAGGAACTGTTTGTTTGCTGCAGCAATCAAAACAGTATGGCACTGGCATAAAGATAGACATGGAGACCAATGAAACAGAATGGAGCCTAGAAATAAATCCAGATGTATATGGTAAACTAATCTTCAACAGAATTTCCAGGAAAACAAAATGGGGAAAGGATAGTCTCTTCAACAAATGGTGCTGGGGAAATCTGGATAGCGACATGAAAAAGAATGAAATTGGATCCTTATCTTTGTCAACTGAAAAAAAATCCACAACCTGAAAGTTGAGAATTGTTTTATTTGGCAGACTTTCTGAGGACTTCAAGCCCAGGTGGCAGCTTCTCAGATAGCTCTGAGGAACTGCTCTGAAGAGGTAAGGGAGGAGCCAGGATACATAGGAGTTTTGCAACAAAGACCAGGTAGTCAGAACATCAAAAGATTACTGTTAATTAAAGAAAACCAGGTACCTCAAGTTAATGAATTAGCGCTTTTTTTTGTATGTGAAGATGCAAGAATCTGGGCTAATTGAAATCATTCCTTTGATATGCACCTTAGCTATCTAGCACCAGTATCCTGTTCTTTCCCATCTTGAGTTCCCTCAGGGCTCACCATCTGGGCTGTAGTGGCTTGATGGCTGCAACATCCTTTGTTTACTGATATGGCAGGCAACATTTTTCATTCACATCTTACACCATCACAAAAATCAATTCAAAATGGATTAAAGACTTAAACATAAGACCTGAAACTGTAAAAATCCTAGAAGAGAGTATAAGGAAAATCTTTATGACATTGGTCTTGACAATGATTTCATGCAGATGACACCAAAGCCCAGGCAACAAAAACAAACAAAATAAGCTAGACTACATCAAACTAAAATGCTCTGCACAGCAGAGACAACAATGAACAGAGTGCAAAGGCAACCCATTGAAAGGCGGAAAATATTTGCAAACCATCTATCTGATAAAGGGTTAATCTCAGAAATATATATAAGGAACACCTGTAGCTCAATAGTTTAAAAAAAAAAAAAAACCTAACCTGATTAAAAATGGACAAAGGACTTGAATAGACATTTCCCCAAAGAAGTTATACAAATGGCCAACAGATATATGAAAAAATACTTAATGTCATTAGTTACCAGAGAAGTGCAAATCAGACCACAATGAGATGTTATCTCACACCTGTCAGGATGGCTATTACCAAAATAATGAGGATGTGGAGAATTATAATGAACTCTTGCATACTACTGGTGGGAATGCTAAATGGTACAACTGGAAAACGGTGTAGAAGTGCCTCGAAAAATTAAAATAGAACTGTCATATAATCCAGCAATCCCACTTCTGGGTATTTACCCAAAATAATTGAAATCAGGATCTCGAAAAGATGTTAGCACTCCTATGTTCACTGCAACTCTCTCCACATTAACCAAGATGTGGAAACAATCTAAATGTCCATTGACAGATGAATGGGTAAAGAAACTGGTGTGTGTGTTTGTGTGTGTGTGTGTTTTTTATATATATATATATATATATATGTAAACTAGTTACATCTATGCCTTAGAAGGGTTATAAGGGAAGGTTTTTCTGGGGGTGTTAGTAATGTTTTATATACTTTTCTGTAAATATGTTATTCTTTAAGTGAAAGTTTGTTTAAAAATTATATATATTGCATATTATACTATATAATATTATATATTATACATATATATAGAGAGAGAGAGAGAAAGGGAGAGAGACAAAGAGAGACAGAGAGGGAGAGAGAAACATACTGTGCTATGAAATGGCTCCTATGTTTTCCTTAAATTTCTCTAAGCCTGAGAATGTGGTACAATTGCTTGAATGATTTCAGTAAAAGACATGCAAACAAAATCTAGGTGTTAGTAAAAAGTCAAGTTTAAATATTATTTCAAATTATCTGAATGAAGAGAGAGAGAGAATAGCGTGCCTGAAAAAAATTTTTCTTGCATGGATTGCTGTCTAAGAAACTAATTTGTATTTCTATATATGAGTTATTTCAATACTATTACATAGTATTATGCCAGAATTAATAATTTTATAATTTTATCGTCAAACAGTGACAGAAGAACCGTCATACAACCAAAATGGTTTTTTAAAGTAAAGAAAAATCTGGTTATTATCTCCTTATTCACTTATTCCTCCATCTCTTTATCATATTTGTTTTTATACATTTCTTTGCCCATAGTCACATTGTTTTTGGAGTTTTGGAAGCAGCGACAAGCCAGACTGGAGTATGAGTGGGACCTGGTGGACTTTGAGGAGGAACAGCAGCAGCTCCAGCTGAGACCGGAATTTGAAGCGATGTGCACACACAGGAAAATTAATGCAGTGACTAAGGTATATTAGGAAACTGAAATAGGCAGCATATTTCAGTGGACACACTGCTGTGGGTGGCCTCTCAAATAATAATGTGTATTTTAATTTGCCTTTAAAATATTCTACAACATATAAATCACATAAACTTGTTTACTCGCTTCTAATATACATTTTGAACGCATGCAAAAGTAGGTAGAAAAGTATAGTGAGCCCCAGGATGGAATCATCACTCAGCTTCAATTATTATCATTTCATGGGCAATCTTTTTTCATTTATACACCTACCCCTCCCTGCCACTAGATTATTTTGAAGCAAATCCAAGTCATCATATCATGAAATACATAGTTTTAATACTAAGTGAAATAAAATGAAATGGAAAATAGTGTGCATGCTCTGGGCTTTGTATATAAATATATAGACATGGAAATGATACTAAGTTAATGCGTGAAAATTAAAATAGTATTGTATTAAGGTAGTGGGCTTACGAGTGATTGCTTTATTCGACCAAAGTTTATTCACCTAGTCCATTCTAATTAATTA
Organism: Balaenoptera acutorostrata; assembly: GCF_949987535.1. NCBI lineage: Eukaryota > Metazoa > Chordata > Mammalia > Artiodactyla > Balaenopteridae > Balaenoptera > Balaenoptera acutorostrata. Next base: position 35,873,706 of record NC_080072.1, on the reverse strand, counting down.
TAATGGGAAGATCATTGCACTGGTGTCTGGAAAGGAAAGTCTAGATTTTGGGATAACTGGCAAACGGGCTGTATGTTGTTGACTGAGTTATTTGACTTCTTGGTACCTCATTTTTGTTTCACTTGAAAATGGAAGATACTTTGCAGACTCTTGGCTGCATATTCTTGGAGTCCCCACCTTTCCATAATCTATAATCGCCATGTTACCTGATGCTATTAAAGAGAGAATAGAATATGTCTCTAAAAATCTCTTCAGTAGAATTCCCTACTCTGTTCAGGACACTATTCTTGTGTATAATACTCAACATTCTTCTCACAGTGCAGGCGTTCACTAAACGTTTATTAAATTGCCTTGAAACATTACAAAAAATTCAGTAAATGAGTGAAGAGAAAAATCACCTCAGCAAATACATTAACAATTTGGGTGGCTATTTGAAATTAATAAAAATATATTAAAAGAGATATTGTCATAATAATGACATGATATGTATTTGTTCATACTTAAGGGGATAAAAAAGAAAATAAAAGCAGGCCTATTGGCTTTGCCAAACACTGTTGACCAAAAACAAGAGGTACTGAATGTTTACATTTGAAACCAGTTGAAAAACAATATGTATTGATTCACTGTGAATCGTCTACTTCACTTAGCTTTAATGGCTTTGGAAATGAGAGGTTTTTTTTGTTTTCTTTTTACGTCATTGCAGTGCTTCTTCAGTGGTTAAGCACAACCAGAATTCTTACATTTGAGTCTGTTGGGAACACATACATGCAGGAATGGACACACACACGTGCACACACAAATATGCACACACACACGAACACACAGACACATTGGATACACACATGCATACACATGTACATAATCAGACGTATCCACACACATCCTGGGGTTCAATAGAGCTCTTGGGCAGCCTACCCTGACTGCTACGTTCTGTTTGCATTCAGTCCTTTCTGAAAAACCCTTGAGACTGTACAGATGTAAAATCTTACATGTTAAATAGAATTACATGATTTAGATTTCTGCTGACAACTATTTTTTACTGTATGACAGTATTTTGGCCATAAGTTCTAACTGCCTCTCGATATAGCTAAAAATATCAGCTGGTATAATTAATATCTTCCATTAATGACTTAAAAAAACATAATTGTAGAAAAGTCTGGGCCCCTGAACTGTGTGGAAGAAGACAATTAATCCTATAAATATAAAGAAGGCACCCTACTTAATATCATACAGAGCAATTACAGAGCAGTGCATTCAACTCAATTCAATTTAATTCAAGAAAATTTTAACATCATTAAGGCATGTCCACTTAAGCAGCAGCCCTCAGGTTTTGACTTTGTTTTTCCTGTCTCCCTCTCCCTAAATACAACTCTAATTCAATACTCAGTAAATAATGTGTATCCTTTATATCTCATATCATTTGTAAAATATTTCACCTGAGAGCCCTAAAGGTTTCTACCTAAACGTAAAGAACCACTACTAGAATGTAGCATTCCATGAGCTGTGGTGAACCCATTGGGGAGGTTTCTACTTTAACGTGGCTTTGTGATTTTGACTACTGCTTGGATCCCCAACTTTGAGGGTAGATTTTGAATTTTGCTGTGATTTCTTCAAAATTACAGGAGATGGAACCTTACTTGCCTCTGTGTAGTCGTATTCCATGGTACTTTTTATCGGGAGCCACGGTGACTTTATGGGTGAGCATTGTTTAAAAACCATTATCATCTATTGATGTAAGATCATACTGGGATTACCTCAGTAGTTTTGTCTGCAATGGCTCGAGTCCCTCTCTTCCCTCCCACTCCACAGTATTCTGTTTTATCTTGACTGGAGCTCTTATATAAAATAAACTGTAATTTACATGGATGTGCCATGATTAAACCTTGGATAAAGAGTTGGGGGGGGAGAGGTGCTTTATCTTAAAGCCCGTCCCTCCCCCTCCCCCAGCTCTTTGTGAATTTGGTGATAACTTGAAACCAGAACGGTATAATAAATAATTCGATTTCAGACTATTTGTTTGTTTAGTTTTTTAAAAACATTATTAATTTATCTTTTATCCATTTAAAATACTTATACAAAATGAAAAACTTTATACCATTAAGGTTCATTCTCTTGCCAAGATAAATGGAAGAAAATGTTACATCTTCTACATGAAGAATTTAATTAGCATTTTCCATTGTTAAGGAGTCAGATTTTTTTCCATGCCTTTTACCTGATAGATTTCTCCATCATCATAATCTATTTCCTGCCCTCCCCTTTCAAAATTTATGTCCTCTTACAGTTGACCTTTAGTTTTAGGAAAACAGGCAAGGTTACCCTCTGAGAAGTTAGCCTGTTGAAGCATAAATAATTAGCAGTTGTAGACTGTATTTTAACCTCACCATTCCATATTGTCCTATAATTTTTTATCTTTAACCTCTTTTGATAAAGGTATTGGTTTTTCTATTTTAATTGTGTGTTTTCCTAGATGATATAACAATCATTTTAGGAGAGATGATAGAATAAAAGGGGGTGATAATCAATTTGGTACTCTCCTTGAAAAGTATTCTGTTGTGTGGTTCCAGAAAGATCACTGTCATTTATTTCTAGTACTCATTCAATTTGATTCAGCTCCTTAACTTTCACAATAAAATTCTCCAATCATAGATATAAAGATCTTTGTGATTTTGTAATATGTGAAGGTATAAAATTTATACAAATATCTAAACTACCAGGAATATCAGACTACTAATGGCAGTATTCTGAGGGGAAATGAAATCTAATCTTTAAACGTATTTTTCTTGAGAAAGTGAGTGATCTTCACACTACACATTTAACTACAACCTAGAGCAGAGGTTGCCAAACATTTGCTGTAAAGGATAAATTATAGGCTTTGTGGGCCACAAATCATCTCTGACACATAATTGTCTTTATTTTTCTTTACAACCTTTAAAAATGCAAACAAACAAAAAAAAATATTCTCACCTTAAGGGCCACGCAAGAACAGGTAAGGCCACAAGCAGACTCTGGCTTGCTGGTAGTTTTCCAACTTGTTCTAAAGGATAGACCTAGAGGATGGTCAATGAATACTTTTCTATTTTCGATTTCCTCAGCTGCTACCATACACTTTATCTCTAACCCTTTTACGTTCCTAGTTTTCATTTCCTGCCATCTATGGTGAGAGGGACTGACTTGGCTTGCTTTCCATGTCAGATCTGCTAAACTTAATATGTGAGTTGAAGAGAAGAGTATGTTTCAGATATATATACATCACAGGGATTCAGAGACCAGAGTGACCAGTGTTTGTTTCCCTTCCCCAGATGTCTCTGGTCATCGCGTGTATGGTAGCTGTGATTGTATACCGCCTGTCAGTCTTTGCTACATTTGCTAGCTTCATGGAAAGTGAAGCATCCTTAAAGCATGTCAGAAGTTTCCTCACTCCCCAGATAACCACATCTCTCACTGGATCGTGCTTGAACTTTATTGTCATCTTGATCTTGAATTTCTTTTATGAAAGGATATCTGCCTGGATTACAAAAATGGGTAAGCTGGCCAAGTCATTAGTATGACTCTGAAAAAGGGTTCCTACCAATGCTATACCTCCATTCTGGATAATCCCCAAGGGAGTTCATTTTTTAAAGGCAAATTTTAAGGCAGTTTTGCTCTTCAGGTAGACCCATAGCCTGGTACTTCAGAATCCCCTAACAGCTACATTCAGGCCAATTATAGTGGAAGCAGGAAAAATAACTAAAAAGAATTAGGACTCTGTAGATCTTTTTGAGTATTCTTACCTTAATCCTTCCTTGATGGGGTTAGTTGAAGCCTAAATAAAATCCTCACACGTTTCTGAAGACACAGATAATTTTTATTTCATGTGTATGGTGTTTAGAAGGTATTGGATTTTGAAAACCATTGTGAGGAAAACGGAACAATCAGGTCCTCCTGAATAAATCTAAAAGTTAGTGCTTCTCTTCTCAGTTGCCATGTGTTAGAACCTGGATTATTATGTTCTTTTAAAAATCTCTCCTAAAGCCATGAGGTAAGGTGAAGGGGTCACAGGCGGAGTGTTAGGTTCAGTCAGGAAGACTAGCACAGAGCACAGTTGCTCCTGGCCTTGCCCCCAGCAAGTTGGGGATGAGATCAGAGCCTCAAGTCCAGGCCTCAGCTTCTTCTGGGACTGCTCTCTCCAGGAGATCATGCCCCCCTCCTCTAAATCTGTACACTGACAGTGTGCCCAGTGGTAGCCAGAAAGGCAGCACAGTATTTACTCATCACTAGAGTAAGCACTGGGAAACAACTGTCATTAAATACTATTTTCAAATTTGGAGTTGTTCTCTCTCAGTTTTACTTATTTTTTCTGCTAGCAACAGCCAAAATATAAAAAATTTTAGCAATTAGCACCTACAAACAAAGCACCTAAAAAATATCTCAGCTTTCATCAATGAGAAAAATCTCTTGTATTCACATTAGAGATTTTGTAGGAATGCAGCTAAATTTCAGTAAAATGGAAGCGTTATCTGTGTCTTTAGAATATGTGTTACTATTTCAGTGTTGCTGAAAATGTCCTGGATTTGGCTGGATCAGCTTGTGCTCTTGGGAGATCATCAGTTCAGAAAAGCATGGCCCCTTACTCTTTCATGCCTCATGTTGTTTTACTGTGGTGTGAAGAGACCCTAACATTTTCTTATCTTTGGAATTCATAAAATGATAGATCACGATCATGCATTTTAAGATAGATCATGATCATGATCATGCATGATCATGCATTTAAGTGAAGGAGAGGGAAAATATGTACTATTACTGCCACCGTTTGCATGACATTGTTTTCAAAACTGATAAAGCCGTTTAATCCATGAGAGGAAAGCACAATTCAGTTTGAAATCATCCTCTGCCCTTTATAAGATGTACTTTGTTTAAACCTGATTGAAAACAGAGGAGAGAGATCTGATGTATTTACAGGGTATCATATAGTGTTACGGGGATGAGCATAAGGCTCTTCAGTCTAATAGGCACTTGAATTCCATATTTTGACTGTGTGACCCCAGGCAAGTACTTCACCCCTCTAAATGTACTAATGACGGCTTCCCAGGCTTCTCTGGTGATTAGATTAATACACAATCTCTAATAGAAAGCCTAGTGCACATCCATAGCTACTTAATATTGATCAGTTATGACCAGAGTGGGGAAGATTTCAACAGACTCTCAGAATAATATGACTATATATCCACTTATCCCAGGGAGTAAAAAAAAATAAGGAGAAGCAGGAAGGTGCATTATTAAACCTTGGTGTTTTTTATTTACCAGAAATTCCTCGGACTCACCAGGAGTATGAGAGCAGTCTTACCTTGAAAATGTTCCTGTTTCAGTTTGTAAATTTTTACTCGTCCTGCTTCTACGTGGCTTTCTTTAAAGGGAAGTTCGTGGGCTATCCTGGAAAATACACATATTTGTTTAATGTGTGGAGAAGTGAAGAGGTAAGAATTCTCTAGAGAGGTGAGGTTTGTGGCTTCAGTAACTCAGTGTTAACTAAATACCTTTAGGTGTGCCCTGCGCTAACTCAGATTTTATCAAGTTGCAGGAAAAGTCTAAGACACTGACTCTGTCCACAGAGCATATTGGTCTTAGAATCCTGCTATCTGATAGACTTTCCAGTTCGTTTTGGGCAAGAAGTTATATTGTACCTATTGTTTGTCATAAAATATGAACTATGAACTGGAATAAGTAAGTTCTGTATTCCTGAAGACTTCCATCAAAGGATGAATAACTTTCTAGAGGTAGAGCAAAATGGGCTCTACCATGGGTACAGAGTTAGAACAGTTCAGTGGTTTCCAAACCTGGCTGTGCATCCAGATCACATGGAGAAAATAACAACTTCCAGCCCTAATCCAGATATAAAGATTCGGAATTTTCTAAGAATAAGGCCCAGAAATCTGTTTTTAACATATTTCACAGCTGAATCTAATGTAGCTAGACTGGTGATCATGCTTGGAACTTGGAACTAAATATCCATTTATATTTCTTTAATATGTGTTCCAATGCAAATCTTCAGATTCTCACCCTCTGGTTTGGGATTTCTTTTGTTGCAGAAGTCCATCTTTCATCCTTTATTTTTCTCCTTTTCTTTCTTACTAGTGTGATCCTGGAGGCTGTCTAGTAGAATTGACAACCCAGTTGACCATCATAATGACTGGGAAACAGGTCTTTGGAAACATTAAAGAAGCCATTTATCCGTATGTATGACTTACAGGTTTTTGCTTTTTTTTAAGTAACCATGAGAGATTTCCTCTGGAAGAAGATGGAATTCTTTGATTATCATTGTGCCTTTGTTAGCTAATGTTTAAGTCAACAGCAACAAAAAAACTTCACTTTTAATCAACAGTCAAGAATATATTGGGACTTTCCTAGTGGCTCAGTTGTTAAGAATCCGCCTGCCAATGCAGGGGACGTGGGTTCGAACCCTGGTCCGCGAAGATCCCACATGCTGCGGAGCAACTTAGCCCATTCACCACAACTACTGAGCCTGCGCTCTAGAGCCCACAAGCCACAGCTACTGAGCCCACGTGCCACAACTACTGAAGTCAGCATGCCTAGAGCCCATGCTCCGCAACAAGAGAAGCCACCACAATGGGAAGCCCGCGCACCGCAATGAAGAGTAACCCCTGCTCACCGCAACCACAGAAGAAGCCCACGTGCAGCAACAAAGACCCAACGCAGCTAAAAAAAATAAATAGAATAAAATAATAAAATAAATAAATTTTAGAAAGAGAACAAATGAATGTGAAAAAGAATTAATTATGTGTAAATGTAAAATCATACTTTAAATAAAGAGAACAATAGATGGGATCAATTACAGATCAGACACAATTGAAGAATGAATTAGTTAATTGGAAAATAGTACTGAGAAATTTCCACATTGTACAGTGCAACAGAGAGACAATGAGGTTAAAAGTATTAAAGTGACAGGAGGCTATATAGTGGCATCTACATTAATCTGCTAGTAGTTTCAGAAAAAGAAAATTGAGTAAATAGTGGAGGAAAAAATCCTTTGAATAGGTAATTGCTGAAAATTTTCCAGAAATGAAGAAAAACATGACTTCCAGAAATGAAAATGAATCCTGAGTATGAAGCAAAATAAGTAAAATTAAATTCACACCCAGATATGTTATGGTCAATCTACAGAACATCAGAGATAAATCATCTTAAAATCTTTCAGAAGAAAAAGGAATGCCATCTACATTCAATAGATTTCTCACTAATAACATTAGATGCAAAAGTATTTTCAAGATTCTTAGTGAAATAAAATGTTCACCTTAGATTTCTAGAAGCATTTTAACTATTACATAAAGTACAGGTGAAATAAAGGCATTTTTAGACATGAAAAAACTAAGAGTTTACATTCATAGACCCTCATTGGAAGAACTACTGAAAAAAGAAATGAAAGTGTGGAATGCAAGAAACATTGGTTAGTACAGCAATTGGTAGCTCAAAAAAAATGTAGTACTTTGGTATAAATCTTTAATATATATGAGATTTGTATGCTGAAAACTACAAGTCCTGTTGAAAAAAAAATTACATCTATGCTAGTGGAGAGAAACATGTTGATGGATTGGTAGACTCAACTTAGTAAATATGCCAATTATCCCCCAAATTGATAAATAGATTTGTTATTCCAATCAAAATATCAATAGGATTTTAGTAGATATAGACAAGTAGATGCTAAAACTTATATTGAAGGCAAATGAACTAGAATAGTCAAAACAAATTTGATAAAGAAGAATAAATTTGGAGGAATTATACTATTCAATTTTACGACTTACTATAAAACCATTTAAATCAACGTGGGATTGTTGAAGGGATAGACATATAGGTCAAATGGAACAGAGACTGAAGAAATAAATCCACACAAATATGGCCATTTTATTTTTGACAGAGGTGCAGAAATAATTCATTGAAGAAAGAACAGTCTTTTCAATAGCTGGTGCTGGAACAACTGGACATCCATATGCAAAATAACAAAACTCCACGAGTTAATTCAAAAATTAACTCAAAATGGATCATAGATGATAAAACCATTTTTTTTGAGAAAGCAAGGAAGTGATTACAAAATTCAACATGAGGGTTACTATGTGGGGATCAAGGGGTTTGTAATTGGAATGGAACACATAAAAGCGCTTCTGTGATTCCTAGCAAAGTTCTCTTTCTTGAACTGGGTGGTCTCTTTTCCTTTGTGATTCCAGTTACATGCATGCCCATCTTTTTGATATTGTCTCAAAAATCTCAGGTGTTCTTTTCCCTTTTTAGCATTCCTTTTTTCTTTGTATTTTGGCTTTGATATAAGCAGAAAATGTTTTCCTTTTAATTCACACATTTACTACAGTATTTCATATTGTCTTATTTGTTAATTTTTGCCAATTTGGAGGGTGTAAATGATATCTCATTTTGGTCTTATTTTTCATTTCCCTATTTAAAAACATGAATGAGTCTTTTTTGACCGTATGTGTTTTCTCTTCAGTGAAATGCTTATTTGTGTTGTTTAACCATTCTTCTACTTGTATGTTTATCTTTTTCTAATTGATTTGTAGAAATACTGTATAACTCTGGTTACTGTGTTTTTGTTTGTTTGCTTTTTGGTTATATGTGTTGCAAATATTTTATCCCAGCACAAGTTTTGTTTTTTTATTTCTTAATAGTATCTTTAATCACAGTTTCTCATCTTTAATACTATTGACATTTTGGACCAGATAATCGTTTGGTGTGAGGTGCTGTCCTTTGCGTTGTAAGATGTTTTGCAGCATCCTTGAACTCTACCCACTGTATGCCAGTAGCCCACCTTCCCCCCAGTTGTGACAGCCAAAAATACCTCCAGATACTGCAAAGGTCCCCTTGTGGGCCAAATCACTTCCAGTTGGGAACCACTGCAGTAGATGGACAAAAGTAGATACTTATAGCAAAATTTTTATCAATCTTTGCTTTTATGGTTTAACATTTTTAAAGTCTCGTTTAATACACCCTTTCCTACCTTAAGATCAAAAACCTATTCTCATATAATTACATCTAAATATTTTTAGCATTTTAACATTATTGTTGCCTTTCTCTTTTAAATTCTTAATATACATGGAAAAGATTTTTGTGTTTGATATGAAGGTCAAATTTAATTTCTTACACACACACACACACACATAATATATATACATATATATTATATTTATATATTATATATCATGTTACCATTTATTGAGAAGTCCCTCTTCCCCACTCTCCATGATCTGCAATACCATTTATGCCAAATGGCAAGTACAAGGCTATTACTAGGCCTCCATTCTGTTCCAGGATTTGTCTATCCCTACACCAATACTACACTCTCTTAATACAGCTTTATAATAACTCTTCATATCTGGTGGGACAGGTTTTACTAACTTATTCCTCATCTATAGAATATCTTGACTATCCTTTGTCTTTTGTCTTTCTGTGTAAATTTTAGAAACATCTTGTCAGATTTCACATGGGAAAGTATTTTGGTTTTTTGACTGAAATTACATTCCAGTTGTTTCAATAAAACAACTGACATTTTATTATGCCAGGTCTTTTTATTCATGAACATTTAGTTTGGACTTTAATGACTTCAAATAAATATTTAAACTTCGGCATACAGGTCTTATAAATCTTTGGTCAAATCCATTTCTAGGTACTTTTCATTTTAATTGCTATTGTAAATGGTATCTTTCTAAAAATTATATTTTCTACCTGTGTTTTGTGGGTATATAGGAATGCAATATATTGATAAACTCTATTATTATTTCTAATAATTTTTGTCTAACTTCATTTGGGTTTTCTATGCAGATAATCCATTCACATTACTGTTAGTAATCATAGATGTCTCCTCTATTTCCAATTCTTTTGCCTTTTTCTTTTTCATCTTATTGTGCTGGCTAAGATCTCCAGTAAAGTCTTGAATGTGATCATTCACACCCTTATTTTGTTCTTGATTCTAAAGGGAATGCTTCTAACTTTTCCCTATTAAGAATGATGTTAACCCCAGGATTTTGGTAGATGCTTTTGGTCAGATTGAGGTAATTTTCTTCTTTTCCTACTTTTCAGTAATAAATAGGTTTTAGTAGGTGATTGAAATACATCAAATGCATTTGTCTTCATCAATCAACATGATTTTATATTTTTCTCCTTAAATTTGTTAATATGGTCTCTTACATTGATTGTGTTTCTGATAAAAATAATCTTTTTGTTCCTTAAGTAATCCAGTATTATCATGATATATTTTATATAGTATAGAATTTAGTTAGGTAATATTTTGTTTAGGATTATTGCGTTTATTTTCATGTGTTAGATAACCTCTTCCTTCCCTAGTCATACATTTTCTATTGTACCCCACTTCTCATTTCCCCAAGTGGCCTTCTGAGTATCATGACAACATAAAGGTTAGTGAATTAAATAGATAAAAACCATCCTGTAGTGATCCTCTCCTCCACGTGCTCTTTAACAGAACTGTCTCTGAGTAAATACATTTCCCTGCAGAGAGTCAGGGTTGTCTGACTTTCTCAATCACCCAAGTAAAGATCTTTTGCCCTCATCAAGTACTGTGAACAGAACACAAGGCTCTGACTTGGACTTTAGCTGTAGTCTTACCTCTACATGTTCTGTGATCTAAACTTACTTACCCTCCCTTACTGCCATTTTTTAGATCTAACACTGATTCTCTGACCCCTTTCTTTTAAACCCTATTTCATGTATTTACTTTTATCACTTTCAACAGCTTTGTTCTGAATTGGTGGAGACGCCGAAAAGCTCGAACCAACTCTGAAAAGCTATACAGTCGATGGGAGCAGGACCATGACCTTGAAACTTTTGGTTCTCTCGGGCTATTCTATGAGTACTTGGAAACAGGTAATTTTCAACCACTGCTTTGAAACATGGAATAGGCTGAGTAAAATAAGTATTTTTCAGCTCTTAATATTTCTTCCTACCTTGCACATAGTAGGTGTTCAGTAAATCATTGGCTAGTGGATGAAAAGATAGATGGGTGGATATGGAAAAGATTGGTTCAATATTTCTATTTCCCACCAAACAGAATGCAGAATGAAATTGATTTCAAAACACCAATCTCAGAGATATTTTTCCTATCAATTTAATGTTAATACTGTTGAACCGAATAAAGTAAGGATCACTTTTTTTTGTGGAAACAGTCAAAATATTTATTGACAGATGAATGGATAAAAAAATGTGGTATACATATACATATGATGGATTTTTATTTTATGCAGCCTTAGAAAAAACAAATCCTGCTATATGTGACAACATGGATGAACCTTGAGGACACTATGCTAAATCAAATAAGCCAGTCAACTGTGTGATTCCACTCCTACTCACATGAAGTACTTAAAATAGTCAAACACATAGAAGCAGAGATAGAATGGAGGTTTCAGGGGCTGGGGGGAGGGGGAAATGGAAACCCGTTCAGATAACACTTAACAAGGGCAGATTTGTTTTAACCTAAAACAGAAGAAATGAGTGCCAGTTACAAACATTCATACAAATCTCCAATGTCAATTCTTGAGAAAGATCTTAATTTAATGCCTTGTCCAACTAGATTATTTGGCTTAGGTTTTTGTTTTGTTTTGTGGCAAAGTCCTAACCACTGGACCACCAGGGAATTCCCCTTGGCTTAGTTTTATAAGGCAGAACACTGTCTCTCCCTCCATGTCCACAGGGGAGAGGGAATGTTGCCATATCTTTCTGAGTCTCTTTTTGTTAACTATGAAGACTTGCATTTTTTAAGGCTAATCTCTGGAATTCTGTTATAAGTAAGGATCACTTTTTAATACCTGTCTCAAATTAGTTTAAGTAGCTTTCTCCTTTCATTTGCCTCAGTGACTGCTCATAGAAAGAATACGTTGAAAAACATTTACAGAGTCTGACATACCTTTAGTGTATATCCCTTGTTTCAGGCTGAAAAGAAGAAGGCTAAAAGCAGTTATGCAAGGGAAACCCAAATTGAACACAAGAAATGCATAAAATATTCTAAGGATTGAAAAGAGAAGAGACCTTGAGATGAAATTTTAGGAGAGATAATAACGGGGACTGCTTGTGGAGTCTACTCAGGGTGTTTCCTCTCAAATGTCCTTCTCTCTTTCTTTGGTGGAATTAAAGAGGACTGTTTTCCCAACTTATTCTCATGGCCCATAAAAGTCATGGTAGAATAACGGAGATGACCTGAATTTGTTACCGATTCTCCACTGTAACACATACATATGATACCTGGATAAAAATAGGTAAATCAGGACAAATAGGAAGAAGTCTCCAGTTATAAAATTAGGTAGTCCTTGCTTTCTGGAGTGATAAGGCTGTAATTTTTAATTAATTGCTTATGTTTCAAGTGAATTTGTGCATAAATGTATCAGAGATTATAACTGGAATTAAAAGATGAAATCAGGGTTTCATAATAAGATTAACTACCATTTATTGAGACACCACTAAAAAGTTAATTTATTCTGGATATTTTACATACATTATCTCTAATCTTGAAACATTCTACAGAAATAGTCATTTTATCTTAGAGGGTACTGAAACTTGGATAGGTTAAGTAATTTGCCATGGGCCACAGAGATTATAGGTAAAGATCTGGGATTTGAACCTAGAAATTCAAGCTGTTTCTACATAATACTTTGTTTTAACTTTCTATTTCTTGGTTCAGTAGAGAAGTCAGGAAGGAGGCAGTTTGTTCCCTTGGTTTAGTAGATGACAAGACTGATTCTAATGAGAAATCTTATGAGAAGAGCTGAAATCCAGAAACACTCAAGATCTAACTAAAAATAGAGGACTAGTGGAAGATTCTTTTTTTCTTTTTTCCTTCAATGGAAAACCATTTTTTGTATCTCTTATTATTTTTTCTTCACTCATGTGGGAAGTTTGCCAGCTGCATGGATTCTTTCACCCCAAGCACTGATGGAAACAAAAGAAGAAAAATGGAGAGAGAAGCCAGCTTACACAGGTGTTAAGCCTCAGTGAGGAAAGAGAGTAAAACTTATTTAGAAAGATGTCAAGTTAGTACAGAGGATCAGGACCTTAACAAATACCTCATTCCAGGATATGTATGTTTCCTTTGCCCACATAAAATTTATATATATTTCTGATGCTTTATATGATTCATTTCCTGATTTGTTGTCAGATATCTTGTTTGTTCTACCTTCTCCTCTGTTAACATCTTCAAATCTTAAATAATGCATTCATTCATAAGGCTTATAGTTGAGAGTTTTTATATACCCCAAACATACAAATGAGTCGGTCATTATCCCTGATCTTAAAAAGTACATAGATCAGCAAAATAGAAAACTTGATTACCCCACGGATGTGCCAATACCCATGTAAATGCTAGGCTAGCATAGACCTAAACGTAGACCATAGTAAAAGACTATGTTTTATGAATAATAACCATATCTTATCTAACAAGAATAAATGCTTTCTTCAGACAAGCAGGTCTCAAAAGAAACAGCAGGGATGGAGCTGAGCTGTGCATGACCAGCTCAACAAATAAGTCACTGTGCTTCCTGTAGGGAAGAGGACGTGGACAGCTGGAAAGAGGCCTGGAGTGTTTTGCTGATGTAGATCCCTCCAAAATGAGGGAAGTAGCAGGAGTTAGGCAGAGTGTTCCCCGTTTTCCCCTCCACAATAATGAGTTTGTGAATTTTTCTTTTGTCCCTGCAGTTATCCAGTTTGGATTTGTTACATTATTTGTGGCCTCTTTTCCTTTGGCTCCTCTTCTTGCTCTCTTGAATAATATAATAGAGATTCGAGTGGATGCCTGGAAGCTTACGACTCAGTACAGGAGACCTGTAGCTGCTAAGGCTCATAGCATAGGTGTTTGGCAAGACATTCTTTATGGAATGGCTGTCCTTTCTGTTGCAACTAATGTAAGTAGACCTATTTCGATGGAATAACTGTACTTTTTTCTTTTCTTGAGGATGGGGAGATGTGAATGATGTTTAACTCAATCTTTATTTACATTGATTTCATCATGGTCCATAAAGGTAAAACATCCCTAAACTTTTATGTGCTAAACAACATAGGCAACTCTATGATATGCAAACTCTTAGATATACAAGGAAAATTGTAAAAACATGCTTATTAAAATACCATGATATAGTTTCATAGCATGTGACAAAGTAGACAGAAAATAAGTAATGGTATAAAGGATTTAATAATACAATTAAAGCTTGATTATACATAAAGTTGTATACTACAAACAGAATACACAACATTTACCTGTTATTTTTATGGAGCACTTATTAAAAATGATAATAAAACTGAATTCCCAAAAGCAGAAATTTTACAATGAATATTCATCTACAATAATGGTATAAATAATGAAGTTGATATAAGATAGCCAAAAAAGAAAATTTAACCACTTAACATTCACGCTTCCAAGGAAGCTTATTGTACAAAGATGAAATAAAATTGAAGTTATAAGGAGAGCTTAATTAAAATGAAAACCTATCAATATTTTCCTAGCTGATTTTAGGAATCAGCCAGAACCATATTTATAAAAACTGTATACCAATAAATACTTTTATTATTGAAAAAGAAGAAGGAAACCATGAACTGAACATGTAACTTATGAAACTAAGAAAAAATGTAAAACCAATCAATAGAAAGTAGTAAGAAAGAATTAATGAAAATATAAACAGAAATAAATTAGAAAACAAACAAAAAGCAATATAATTGCTAAATAAGTCGAGTTGGTTCATTGAAAAGATAAACAAAACTGAAAATCTCAAACAAAAAATTACAGGGCACAAGTGAGAAAATTATAAGAATGTTATGTATGCATTTATTCTAATAATTTTTAAATCTATTTGAAATTGTCACTTTTTTAGAAATAAAACTGCCAAAATATATTCAGTAAGTGCTAATAAAACATGAAATGGACCAGTAACTATAGAAGCAATATTAAAAGATTTTTAAAATCTACCACTAAAAATGTAGATGGCAGAGCCAAATGGTTTTAAATTGACTTGTCTTACCGAAAGGAAACATGACATTTATAGTATTCCAGAGCTTAGGAAAGGATGGGAAAATACCATTCCTATGGCATCAAATACTGAAATTAATTGCACTGGACTGTGGGAAATTTACCAGTACATGGTCTTCTATTTCTTCGTTCTCCATTCCCTACACACACACACACACACACACACACACACACACACACACACACACACACACACACACACACACGTCCAGGCAAGTAAATTTGGTTAAGGAGAGTAGAACTGTGTTATGAAATAATAAGAAATGTAAGAAATAGCAAGCCATGATGGAAAGAGATAGACACAGGCATAGTGTTTTTGGAGACAGATACATTTAGGTTAAGTTTTCAATGTAGCACTTTCTAGCTATGAAATCTTGAAATACTGATTATACACTATAAATGAACTATTTTATGTTCTAGGTCAAAGACTCATATATTAACTTGATTAATAATAGCATTCTAATCATTTTGCATCCATAAGGCATATGGAACTGAAAGATATACAAATCAGACATTTGTAAAACTGCATTGTTAACTCATGATCTCCCTCTTGTTTTGTCCTTTAGGCTTTTATTGTTGCATTTACATCGGACATGATTCCCCGTTTAGTTTACTACTATGCCTACTCAAAAAATGCCATTCAGCCTATGAGAGGGTATGTCAATAACAGCCTGTCAATATTCCTGATAGCCGATTTTCCAAACCACACTGTACCTTCGGAAAAACGAGACTTCACCACTTGCAGGTTTTATCTTGTTTTCATTTTGCTTTTTAAATGTATTTCTTAAGTTCTCCATTTCCTTCATGTCTTACAAAAAATATATACTTGGGGCAGTAAAACTCCTGGATAAAGTGCATCAATTCTAGAATTCACACATTGTATGGTTCTGATTTGAAAAAGTAGAATGCCCAAAAGTAAGATAATATTATGGGTAGAGATAATGTCAATTTTGAATTGTTTCTTATTTTCTAAGTTTATTGGAAAAATTTTCTTCAACAAATGCCTCCTTGGTCCCAAGTTGTAATATGTATAATCATACAGCATGGTCATATTTTACGTGCATTTAACCTACTTGAATTTAACTATGTGTCCTCAAAAAGAGACAGAGTAAGGAAGAGAGAAATAACAATATGATTAGTTCACCAGCCATCCCATTTAAAAGGTTTCTTCCATGTAGGGAGTGTGAACTTGGATTTGTAAACCTGCTGCTTTCACACTCAGTGTCTCATGTACTGTGAGGATCTTTTTACTCTAGGATTTAAATATCATATATATTTATTTATGTATGTGTGTGTATGTGTATATATATATATATGTGGTACATCAAGTCTTTTAAACTTAAACCTTAAACCAACTGCTTCATCTGGGATTCCAACAACAACAACAAAAAACCAGCAAAATGTTGCAACACAGGTAGACAAAAGCATTGTTATATTCTATAT
This sequence comes from Balaenoptera acutorostrata, assembly GCF_949987535.1. Lineage (NCBI taxonomy): Eukaryota > Metazoa > Chordata > Mammalia > Artiodactyla > Balaenopteridae > Balaenoptera > Balaenoptera acutorostrata. The sequence goes on along the minus strand of NC_080072.1, from coordinate 35,857,244 downwards.
TTATATAGAGAGGAATCATAGCATGGGCAGCTGTCAGATTTCTTGATGTCACCACTTCCTACCTGAACTAAATCTTTGAACATTAATATCTAGACACTTGGAGAAAAAAATGAACTCACAAATTGAACACCAAGAAAACCCCAGAAGGATAATAAGGAAAACAAAAACAATGCAGTGTCATATAAGCCGAGAAAATAGAGTTTCAAGAAAATAGGAATGGTCAGCAATGTCAAGTTCTATCCTTCACAGGTCAAATAAGATCTGGATTAAAATGTTCCTTCAATTTAATGATAGGAGACAGTTGGTGTCAGTGGAGTGACGATAGAACTAAGTGTGTTAAGGACTAGGAAGACAGGGAATGGAATGGAAAGAGCAAATTTTGCTGACTCTCTAGAGAAACTTGTCTCTGAAGGGCAGGAGAGCAGTTTCACTTGTGTCTCCTGCTACATATGTACTATACAAAAGTAACATATGGCTATTATTTTTATCTGTATAGGAAAGATAAATGTATCATAATAGCAATTATTTTCCTTTGACTTGACTTTTGTTGTCAACTGAAAGGGTCTCTTACAAGAAATAATATGAATTTATACTGGGTCTGTTTGTTTGAAGTTATAGCTTACATTTTGCATTTATTTCCATTTTTTTCAGGTACAGAGATTACAGAAATCCTCCTGATCATGAGGATAAATATTTTCATAGTATGCAGTACTGGCACGTCCTTGCTGCTAAGATGACCTTCATCATAATTATGGAGGTAAGCCTTTATTAACTTTCATGCCAGTTAGTCTCTTTTCTCCCTTTAGGCATATATTTCTATGCATATTTGTTCCGCAGAAAATTAGCATTATCTCAATAGACTATTTTGAAAGAAGTATTTGTTGTCATAAAAAGTAAGTTAGGAATATTTTAAGTACAGTGGATTGCCTGTTATTCACGTACTCTTGTTGAAGATACCAGGGTAACAGAAAAGAAAAAATAAGACCTTTTTCTTTGAGGTCAGTCAGAGGGCAGAGGACCCACTTATTTTACTGAATACCTATTATTAATAAATAGTGGTTCCAGAGGCTATAATAATAACTTTGTAAGTTCGGCTTTATTATTCACCCTTGACAAATGAATCCAACAGTCAGCAAAATTAGTTAGTTGGTTTAAAGATAATCGGCTAATATTAGAGCTGGGTTTCAATGCCAGATGTCTCACCGCCAAGCCTCTGCTCTGTCCACTGTATTATGTTTCCTACCTTGTGGAAAAGCTAGGGTAATTATGGATATAAGGCATGCAATACAAAAGAACCAGTACAGAGGGGGTATTTGACTAAGTTACAAATTGAGTGCTACAAATCATAAGACATGAAGGCCAATAAGGGAGAGATAAATAAATGTTAGGCATTTTTTCACTCGACAGTAAAGGCCAATAATAGACTAGATAAGTCTAATGCAAGAAAACACAAATTCCTATCAGTTTTTGTTTAATTTGTTTTATTTTTATCAAGGTTATACATGTAAGTAATTTAAATCCTCACCCCTCTCAGTTCCTTATGAATTTATCACTTTCATTCCCACATTTTCCATCAGCGGTTTAGATCACCTTTCAGCCTGGTAAATTACAAAAGGAATTCTTTGGAATTTTTGTTTCTGTTTATTTTTTTTGATCATCCCAGGCTCCGACTCACCATCATTCTGGGACTTCTCTTCAACTTCTCTTATACTGAATACTATATTTTCTTCAATCTATTATTCTCCCATTCTTGAATTACTAGCTTATTTTGATAAAGCACATCTTTCATTAATTTTCTGAGGAAAATAATGGACAATTTTTGAGAACTTGAATATAAAATTTCTTCTTTTTCCACATAGATAATTAATTGGTATAGAATTTGATTAAAAGTCATTTTCCCTGAAAATTTTTTTTTTTTTTTTTTTTTTTTAAATCTTGTGTTGCGTTTTCTTTCAAATCTTATGTGGCCAATTTACTAGTTTTTATTTATTTATTTATTTATTTTTGGCTGTGTTGGGTTTTCGTCTCTGCGCGAGGACTTTCTCCAGTTGTGGCAAGCGGGGGCCACTCTTCATCGCGGTGCGCGGGCCTCTCACTATCGCGGCCTCTCCTGTTGCGGAGCACAGGCTCCAGACGCGCAGGCTCAGCAATTGTGGCTCACGGGCTCAGTTGCTCCGCGGCATGTGGGATCTTCCCAGACCAGGGCTCGAACCCGTGTCCCCTGCATTGGCAGGCAGATTCTCAACCACTGCGCCACCAGGGAAGCCCCCTGAAAATTTTTGAACCAACTTTTTTTAGGTATTCCTGAAATTTTCCAAGACATTGCTCTATTTTCTGTCAGCTTCTAGTGTTGCTATGAAGTACAATACCATTCTAATTTCCCATTCTTTGTTTATGATTTTTTTATGTATCAGTAAGCTTTGAGGATTCTCTCACTAGTCCTTCTTTTATGAAACTTCACAAGACAGTCATGTGATGTTGGACTATTAATATTAATTGTTCTGGACACTCACTAAGCCCCTTTGACCTGCAAATGTAATTACCCTTTAAGTTGAGAAAATTTGCTTGTACTATTTCTTTGATAATTTCCTTCTTTTCTCTGTTCTATCTTTCTGGGACTTCTGTTATTCAGATGTTACAACTGTTTTGAAATTCTATTATAATTATCATTTATTTTCTCTCCTATAAATAGTCAGGTTCATATCTTTGTCTTTTTATTCTACTGTTCTCTTGCTCTCATCATTATCTAGGTATCCTCTTAGTTCCTATTTGTGTGCTTCAGTCTTACCCTTTCATGTTAGAGACTTTCTTACGTATTTGGTTGTTCTTGGCAATCTGCTCATATTTAAGAGCGAAGCAAAGAAAGCCGATTATAAGGTTTGTGTGCATACAGGAAGAACGTCACTTGGGTGGGCTTCACTGTAGGGTGATAAAGGGGCCTTTTCATTTGAGACCTACAAAATTTTGATATCTATAATTCTAACTTCTCTGATTAGTTATTTTTCCAGAGAAAAAATCCTCCAAACTTCTGTTTGTTGAGCTATTTCACGACTGTGTTGAGAGCCAAGAAAGGCAGGAGGGACTAGAGATCTCATGGTTCAGAATGCTGAATTGCACTGAGTTGCCCTGTTTTCAGTATTGTGCCACACCTCCATCTTTCGCCATCTCTGCTGCCTGTGAGTTCACAGCTCTCTGTCTTAATTTCTGCAGAAAATATAATTTCTGCAGAAAATAAGGTACTCAGTTGCTGCCAGGGCGGGGTTGGAGAGAAGTAGTTCCTGAACATGGTTGAGAGAGAGGCTCTGAAAATTCATCTGCCCATTATACAAATTTTTAAATAAGCCTCTTATTTTTAACTCCACCCACACTACACCTTCAAAGTCCTTAGTACCTTCTTTTCTGAACTTTTCTGAACTTTTCTGAACTTTTCTGATGATTTGAAACAAAATTGGCTTTTGTCTTGATTTCTACCATCACTGTATCACCAACTGCAAATTTAAGTGCCAGCTTTCTTCACTCTCTCGAGTCTCACTGTTTCCTCCCTTTTTTGTGTGTCTTTGTGAACAATACAATTTTTAAATTTCTTTACAAATATTTTATTAGGTTTTTAGGAGGAAGCATAGATGAAGAGTATATTCAATAACCACGTTCAACTGGAATCTCTGTAATCACATATTTTAGTATATATTTGTTTGCTTAATGTTGGTCTTTGTAGGAAAGTTCCAGGACAGCGACTATATCTCTTTGTTTTTCCTTCTAGCTACTGTATCGAGCACAGTTTGTTGAACAAATGAAACAATTTGTACGAACATCTGCTGAACATTTGACAACTCTAGCAGTGTGTCTGATTTTCTTTTGTTTCCTCTAGCATGTTGTGTTTCTAATGAAATTTTTGTTGGCGTGGATGATCCCTGATGTTCCAAAAGATGTCGTGGAAAGAATCAAGCGAGAAAAGTTAATGACTGTCAAGATTCTCCATGACTTTGAGCTTAACAAACTAAAAGAGAACTTGCGAATGAATTCTAGTGATTTTGCCAAGCATCTCATTATTCAGGAAAACAAAGTACATCTGGCTAAATCAGCAACCTAATCAACATAACAAGTAAGCCACTGGTTGCCTGTCTGGCTTCACAGTTTTCCCTGGGTTTGGGGCCAGAAGCCAGAAGCTGTGTGTCAATTTTACCCTTTCTTCTTTTTTTCTTAACTCAAAGTTTTTGTACACTCATATAGAGGCCAACTTAGTGGAGGCTGGAAGAATACCACTTGTCTGCTTCATTGGCTGGGCCCTCCCCAGATATTGTTTTCTGGGGTTCTATAAATGATTGTTAAATGTATGTGTGAAATCAGAATATTGGAAGATCATGGGATGTTGCAGTTTAGAATTAAACACTGGATGTGAGCTGTCCCATCACCTTCCAGTGCAGCTGCACATTTTCATGGTCTTCATTCTATTGGGTTGTGTTATATCTCTGCCTCATCAAGAAAAGTGTTGGGACAAAAAGAAAAGAAGTGAAGAGGTCTATTGAGCCATATATATATCCTGCCATTTTAGACTATGCAGATGAAAAACCAATATCAGATGAGATAAGAAAACATACATATTAAAAATATTGGGTAAATATCATGGCAGGGGTTTGTTCCCAAAATCATCCTGAATAAGGTAAACTTCCATCAGAATTTCAGATAGTCCTTCCAGGTAAATACAAAATTGATTTTTCAAGAGACTGAACATTTGGGTTTCAGCAAAAGACTAACAACTAATTTCTTTAAATATAACATTTCAGAAACAGTAGTTTTAAGACTGGATTGTCTTATCTGGGAAACAGCATTAAGAAGGTATTAGATTGTTTCAGGTCTTTAAGTAAATGAAAGACATAGAGAAGTGAGTGTGTCTTCTTAGTAGTTAATGAATACAAGACAGTGTATATTGATTAATTTATTGACTTCAATCTAACAAATCATTGAATTATTTTTAAAAATAATTTTTCTTCCACAACACCTATTTTGCATCATGAAGCCTGTTTGAGCATTAACTATTTGCATAAGTTGGGTACAAGTTGTTTATGAAATTCTATCTCGTTTAAAGCAGTCTCAAATCTTCTAATGAGTTTACAATTTTTTCTATTGATGCACTGCTATACAATGCTCGGTGCCTTGCTCCTATGCCTTTGCCCCACAAGATGTGGTTGTACTGTTGATTTGATGCGATGTAACATCTCAGGTGTGAGCTTCTTTTAGAGAAATTGTTAGTTTAACATCAATCACAGAGCTTAACACCAAATATGGATCAACCAAGTAAGAATGAGGTGATGGATTTGATAGCCAAGTAAAAAAAATATATTCGTTGAATTATTTCTCTCATACTTAAGCCTGTGGCACATGTACCCCAGTTCTTGTTCTTTCCCTTAAAAAATACTTAATATATATTTTAAACACTATAGAGAGATGTAGTTTAATTTTATAACATTTGAATCTCTAGTTTCAAATTACACTTCATTTTCAAAAGAATAGTGTTTTTTAATTGCACACAAAAGAAGAAACTTTATTACAAGATTTTTTAAAAAGTAGTGTTTCATTATTTGATCCTAATATGATTTTATAGAATTGCCAGTATTAAGTGTATGGCAGGTAGTATTAACTAATGATCAGTATTAAGCATTTAGAACTGAGGATTATGAAATTATAAAACCATGAGACAGTTACCCCAGTATTGGCAGTAATTTATCATCCACTGGGTAGACTTTATGAACATTTTTGCATAATTTGAAATGATCTCATTATTAAAGAATGATTTCACATGTGGAGGAGATTATTTTCTTTGAGAGAACCAGTTAGTGTTACTATGAAATTAGCCACAGATGCAGTATTTTTGCTTGTCAAAGCAAACTCTGTTACTATGATGTTGTACAGCTCGTACCGCTTCCTTCCTGGGAGCTAATAAAAATAAGGAAGAGCATGGAAATCAGTTTCTCAGATATAAGGTTTAATTTTCATGGGTTAACAGTGTTTATAGAGCTAGACTGCAAGATAAATAAAGACAAATTTAATTCACATGGTTATCTGTACATTGCAATCTTAAAACAAAACAACTCAAGTGTCGGGTTTCTAGGATGTACGGAGAAACTAGCAAGGGAAGAAATAGTTTTTAAGATAGGTAAATAGTTCCTATGATAGGTAGATATTTTCCTTTTAAAATGCTGACAAATACTTTCTATTCACATTTCAATTTTCTACCAAGAAGTTTCTCACATCTTAAAAGGAAATACAAGTATCTCTCACTTTCCTAAAAGCTTGATAAACAAAATCCGAAGCCAAATCGATTCAGGTAGATTTGTCTTGTCTAGTTAAACCCATTAGTTATTGTAAGAGGGCTGAGTTGAGCACCTGACTACCAGGTGTAAGTTGATATTTATCAGCATGGCAGATGTTTTTATAATTCAATCAAATACATAGTTATTTTTTTCAGAAATGTTCCAGAAATCATTTGAGACTTTATTTGAAATAATATGAAGTACAAAATCCAAAAAAAAAAAAACTCGTTTCAAATGTCATCTCAAATTTTCACCTTCATCAGTTTTTCTTTGCACAAAAGAAGCAGAATCCATTTCAAAACATTTCTTTTAGAGGAACCCATCAAGAAGAGGGGGGTGTCTTAATTAAATGGAATGCTATCTTATTTTTGCTGCCTCTCGTGACTCCTCTTGACGTTAACAGTCTTCTTTTAACTAAGCCATCAAGCAAATTATCAAGGAAAAGAAAAAGGAAAGAAGAAAATAAAGAAGAGGAGGGACAGAGGAAGGAGATAAGAGTTCCCTCCTTATGAACCTGTGTGTGCTCCTATGGGGAGAGAGGTGTTGTGAGGTGCTTTGTGCAGCTGTGGATGCTAAGAAGAATGTCTCTTTCCCAAACCATCTGATGAGGGTGAGAGAAAAGCCAAAGAAATTTCAGGTTGAAAACTATTATATGTCAAAAGTAAAACTTTGATTTCAAAGTGACTTTGTAGTGTCAGCTGCCATGTGTAGCCCTGGGTCTCTGTTGATTACTCCAGTTGAGGCTGAGGAATTTGTGCCGCTGATTCAAAAGGTGAATATATTGTTGTGAAAGAACCTCTTTTGTTTTTAATCGTACCAGTTATTATGTTATCAAAGAATGTTATTAAGGAAAATAGCATTGCAAGAAGTACCATTGGCCAGGCTTAGATGTCTGCTCACATGAATCCCTGTTGCTGTTATGTTATTTTTTTTTTTCTAGATGGTATTTTACTCCACTACTTTATGTGAAATAATTCAAGTATGTGTCAGTTATTCCAGGATTATGTAAAAATTCAGGAGAATATTAAAGTGTGGTTCAGTGTGTGTTAGATACCTGCTTCCCTCTCCTAAAACTGTTCGACTAGGTGTGTCTTTCCTATGAAAGATTATGTGCCATGGTGTTAACCAAGAAAACAAGTGCTTTCTTTTCTTCTCTTTCTTTCTTTCTTCCATTTTTTTTTTTTGCAAGGAGGGTGGTATGCAGGTACACAGGAAAAGTATCTCTTAAGTTACATATACATAAATTTTATAAATCTCAAGAGATTCAAATATGCACAATGAATAAAATAATACTTAATTTTAAACTACATTTTGACATGAGCTCAGTTTATTCTTACAGTAAAATATTGATATGCTTTTTCTGAATTTGAGTGCTCTAAGTGGTTTTGAGGTCATTTTTTGTTGTCTAGAAATATTAAAATGCATTACGTATAACATGTTTAATTCACAAAATTACATGTTTGTCCCATTTAGAGATGCATATTCCTTGAAGAAAGAGTCTAGATGGTCCAGAAAAAATGGAGAAGGTGGTAATTTTTTGTTTTGCCTTTTTATCTTTTCTACTTTGAGAGGTGATTAAAATGAACAGAAAGGCCCAAGGAGAAAAATAGTATGTTGAGGTATTTTCCAAAATTTTTTCTAGGTCCACCTTTCCCCAAAAGAAATCCACAACCAGCTTCCTTGGAATTGTCTGGGCCACTTGTGAGATATGCATATCCCTTGGTCCTATCCCATATCCCTAGGAACAGAGTTTCTGGGAGAGGAGCTTTTAAAAACCTTCAGGGTTACTTTGGGGGGTGGGCTATAAGACTGATGAGAATTTCATAAAAATGACAAATTCCCTAGCCAGAAGTATTTTTTGTAATAACTCTCAAACATTTATTTATCATTCCAACCTATCAGAGAAATATGTAGACTCAGGATTTCCAAATTTGTCAAACTGTTCTAATCCTGCAGTGTGTAGAAGTAATTGAAATCTTACACCCTCAGAGCCCTAAGCCTCTGTAGTTAAGAAAATAATTACATAAAATAACTATAGAAAATACTTTTTAAAAGAGAGGAGATAAGATTAAATATTTGCTTTTACCAATATATTCAGGAAAATAAAACTGCATACTGGTGAGAAATTAAATGCATCACATTCTAAGTTTTAAAAATGCAAATAGATTCTCAGACAGGATATAATCAGGACAGCAAAAGTACTGTGAATATTGTAGAATAGAGGATTTGTTATAGAGATAGGCCTTTTGAAATTGTGGAAGGAACTGGGAAGTAATGGTCTGGGAGGGAGATTTTGGAGGGTCAGAAGGAAGGTACCATTTAGCTCTCCTGAAATGTCTCCATTTGTGGGCACATTGGAGTGTGCACAAACATCAAGGTGCTGAAGTGAGACTAGGGAGGAAAGCTCAGGAAGGAGTCTGTGGAAAGCTGTGGTTCCTGTGTAGCTACTACTCTGAGCTTTCAGCCAAGCTTCACTCGGGGGCTCAGGGCCACTCCTGGGCAGAAAGATCTGGGTGTAGAGTGGAAGAGAGTGTGGACAAGTAGAGCCCACTGGACCCCCTTCTGCGTGTCCCTCCCCATAACTGGCTTCAAAGACATTCAGAAAGAAATAGCTGTGGCTTCCCTTCTGTCTGCCTCTTTTGTAACTCTAACCTGACGCCATGTAAGGAAAAGACTTCTGGTAAATGCAGCTTCACCAAGTTGACCGAGCACAAACTACTATGTGGACAAAAAACTTTTAAATAAAAATAAATAAATTAAAATAAACTATTGGTCATTTGAACAATGTGATTACAAAATAACCTTAATTTACCTTCATGAAATGTTATACTCAATAACTGAAGAATAGGAATTTCTTTTCATGCAAATTCTAAACATTTGTAAAACCTGACCAAATACCAGGCCATTAAAAACAAACAAGCAAACCAAAATCCCCAGCAATTTCAGTGGGAACAAATTGATCAGATAATTTTCTCCGTTCACAATAAAAATGAAACTAGAAAACAATAATAAAAAGATAACTAGGAAAATTATATTACAAATTTTGAAATAACTCATAGATCATAAAATGGAATTTAGAAAATAATTTCAGTTACATGGTATTGAAAATACCGTGTAGCTGAAATTTCATGGGTGCACTAAATACTTCTTGTGGGTGGTTTTCAGGGAAAATGTATAGCTTTTAATTAGGCTAGTTAAAAAGAACAAAGACAGAAAAACAGTACGCATCAAAAGAAGAGAATAGCAATATAAATTTTTTAAGAAAAGGAAAAGGAAGAAAAAATCAGTTTAAGAGGAAAAATTAATGAAAGCATACAGAAAACATTATTCTTTTTTTTTTTTTTTTGAAAACATTATTCTTAATGGGAACATGTTAGACTCATCCTGTTTTTAATCAGCAACAAGAAATTACACTTCCATAATAAAATTCTGGGTTTTATTCAGACCACTGAACCCTGAGAACAGCGAGAAAAGCTGGGTAAAATGTTTTAAAAATTAATTGAAAACTTCAGAAAATTTCAAAGCAAAGGGGGACTTGCCTTACAGAACCAGTGTCTAGGAAAGAAAACACAGCATGAGGGAGTTAAGGCGTTTATGGTGATTATTTCCTCTTGAGGAAATTGGATTCCAAAAGCAAAAATAATAGCTGAAAAGAAGAGAAGTTAAGCTGAACATTCAACAGACTTAGGGCTTAGGAAAAATAGTTAAGTTTAGGTTCTGCCAAGAATAAGTAACCCTGGTAAAGTTCCAGAGCTTTCTTTTGAAACATTCCATATAAGGACACAGAAAGTTTGAAAGTAACAGAATGGACAAAAGATATGCCAGGGAAACACTAAAGTAAATGAAATGAAATAAAACAGATTTATACATATATCAGAAAAAGAAGATTGTGAGGCAAGATGTAATATTAGAGATTTATATATTTTACAGTGAATAAATGGTAATTTAATCCAAAAATGGGTGGAAGACCTAAATAGACATTTCTCCAAAGAAAATATACAGATTGCCAACAAACACATGAAAGGATGCTCAACATCACCAATCGTGAGAGAAATGCAAATCAAAACCACAATGAGGTATCACCTCACACCCGTCAGAATGGCCATGATCAAAAAATCTAGAAACAATAAATGCTGGAGAGGGTGTGGAGAAAAGGGAATCCTCTTGCACTGTTGGTGGGAATGTAAATTGATACAGCCACTATGGAGGTTCCTTAAAAAACTAAAAAGAGAACTACCATACGACCCAGCAATCCCACTACTGGGCATATATCCTGAGAAAACCATAATTCAAAAAGAGACATATACCACAATGTTCATTGCAGCACTATTTACAATAGCCAGGACATGGAAGCAACCTAAGTGTCCATCGACAGATGAATGGATAAAGAAGATGTGGCACATGTGTACAATGGAATATTACTCAGCCATAAAAAAGAAACGAAATTGAGTTATTTGTAGTGAGGTGGATGGACCTAGAGTCTGTCATACAGAGTGAAGTAAGTCAGAAAGAGAAAAACAAATACCGTATGCTAACACATATATATGGAATCTAAAAAAAACAGAAAAAAAAAAAAAAAACTTGGTTCTGATGAACCTAGTGGCAGGAGAGGAATAAAGACGCAGATGTAGACAATTGACTTGAGGACACGGGGTGGGGGTGGGGGGCGGGGAAGGGAAGCTGGAACGAAGTGACAGAGTGACATGGACATATATACACTACCAAGTGTAAAACAGATAGCTAGTGGGAAGCAGCTGCATAGCACAGGGAGATCAGCTCGGTGCTTTGTGACCACCTAGAGAGGTGGGATAGGGAGGGTGGGAGGGAGACACAAGAGGGAGGAGATATGGGGATGTATGTATACATATAGCTGATTCACTTTGTTATACAGCAGAAACTAAACATTGTAAAGCAATTATACTCCAATAAAGATGTAAAAAAATGGTAATTCCAAAAGCATACATAACTTCTAAATATGTGTTATCTAATAGCACTTAAGAAAATATATTTTAAAATGTTGATAGATCTAAAAAGGATAGTAAATCCACAATTGTATTTGGAAATGCTTACATTAATAACTGATAGACTAAAGCAGAAAAAATGCAATAAGGATATAGAAGATTTAAACAATGCAATCAGTGTGACAACTGACAGATAAAATTACATCCAACAATGGCAAAACACACACTCTTTTCAAGTGCACATGAACCAAAATGGAACATACCCTGAGCCATAGTGTACACACTTAAATTCAAAGGGCTGAAATCATTTAGTGTATGTTCTCTGACCATAGTGAATTAAACTAGACTTCAACAGAAAGATATTAGAAAAGCCTCCAAATGTTCAAAAATGAAACAACACAGTTGTCAATGCCATATGGATCAGAGACGAAATCTCAGTGGATATTAGATAATACTTTAAAATGAAAATGAATGTTGATATTTCAAAATTTGTGGGAAGCAGCTAAATCACTGTTTTAGGAGTAATATATAGAGATCTTAATGCTATATTTTTTTAGAATAAATTATGAAAATCAGTTAAGCTGCTGTCTCAAATATATAGGGAGAAAATTAGCAAAATAAGCCCCAAGAACAGAGAAAAGAACGAATAATAAAAATATTATTAGAAATCAATGAAATAGAAAGCAAGCATACAATAGAGAAAATTAACAAAGACAAAAGTTGATTCTTTGAAAAAAATAACAAAATTGATAAACACCTAGCAAGAAATGATTAAGAGAAATCACAAAATCAGGAGAATGTCTTCATGACTTGGGATAGGCAAAACAATAACCACTAAAGAAATAACAGATAAATTTAACTTCTTTAAAATTAAGAAATTATATTCAACAGAAGTATATTGAGTGTGAAAATATACGCCACAGATAAGATATTTCCAAAATAAAGAGCTTCGGAATTTACAAAGAAGTTCTGTATAAGTAAAATAAAGACTGACAGCCCAATTTTACAGGTGGGCAAAAGACTAACCAGACATTTCACAGAAGAGGTTATCCAAGTTGCCAATAAAATATGGAAAGGTAAACAGCATTGTTAGTTATAACAGAAATGCCGATTAGACCAGTACACCCCCCACTAGAATGATAAATATGAAAGGACTGATAATACCAAGTGTTGGAAAGGAGAGGAGCAGCTGGAATTCTCATACATTGCTAATGAGACTGAAATTTTTTACTATGACTGAAAATTGTTTGGTATGAGCTACTAAATCTAAATATTAGTTCACCCTATGATGGAGCAATTCTTAAATACTTATTTCCACCAAAAGACATGTAAAGAATGTTCATAGCAGCTTTATTTATAATACTCCAAACTAGACACAATCTAAAAATCCAACTACAATACAATAATTTTGTTATAGTAATTAAAAAGAATACTAATAGTCATGAAAATGGACTAATCATGGATAAATTTCACAGAAAATAAAAGAAGATCAATGAAAAGGAGTATTTTTACATGTCTACATGTTTTTGATGTATATAGACTTTAAAAAGAGGAAAAAAACTAACCTATGATGTAAAAATCAGAATTATGGTTACTTTTGGGGGGAATTATCATTTGGGAGAACACATGAAGGAGATTCTTGAGGTGCTGAGAATGTTTTATATTTTCATTTGAGTTGTGGTTACACAGATGTATACATAAGTGTAAATTCATCAAGCTGTACATTTACTTATTCACTGTACTCTATATAAGTTATACATCAATAAAAAAGCATTGAAGTTATAACCATGTAATAGAAGATACTTACAATATATATTTTTGACAAAGCCATAATCACAATAATTTTGAAAGCTGCTACAAATTTATGAGAAAGACAGCATGTTGTAAAAATGGTCAAGAGGCTTGAACACACACTTCAAAAAAGATTTCCAAATAGCCAATGAACACATGAAACATGAAAAAGTTCTCTACTTCATTAGCATGCTGGGGAATTAGTATTCAGGCAATATCCCTCATGTACATAGGTGCAGAAATCCTCAAGAAAATCTTAGCAAATCAAATCCAACAATGTGTAAAAACAATTACACACCACGACCAGGTGAGATTTACTTCAGGTATGCTAGGCTGGTTCAACCTTCACAAATCAATTAATGTAATGCATCATATCAACAAGCTAAAGAGAAAATATCACACAATCATATCAGTAGATGCAGAAAAAGCATTTTACAAAATCCAACCCTTGTTTATGATAAAAATTTTCAGTAAACTAAGAATAGAGGGGAGTTTTCCCAATTTGATAAAGAACATCTACAAAAATTCTACAGCTAAAATCATACTTAATGATGAGAAACTTGAAACTTTTACACTAAGATCAGGAACAAGGTGAGGATTTCCCCTCTCACCACTGCTTTTCAACATCTTACTGGAAGTACTAACTAACGCAATAAGACAAAAAAGAAACTAAAATGTATATAGATTGGGAAGGAAGAAATAAAACTATCTTTGTTCATACATGACATGATCACCTATGTAGAAAATATGACAGAACGGTGAAATAAACCTGGAACTAATAAGCAATTATAGCTAGGTTGCAGGATACAAGGTTACTGTACAAAAGTCAGTCACTTTCCTATATACATAACAGGAATGAACAAATGAAAATCGAAATTAAAAACAATATCATTTACATTAGCACCCCCAAACTGAAATACTTAGGTATAAATCTAGCAAACCATATACCTATCTATATGAGGAAAACTACAAAACTCTGATGAAATCAAAGAACTTAATACACAGACAGATTCCATATTCCTGGATAGGCAGACTCGATATTGTCAAGATTTCATTTCTTCCTAATTTGATTTATAGATTCAATGCAATTCCAATCAAAATCCCAAGTTAATTATATATCAAATGTTTTTAATTCCAACAAGATATTCTGTGGATATGAACAAACTGATTTTTAAAAATTATATGGAAATGCAAAAATCCAGAATAGTCAACACAATATTGAAGAAGAAAAAACTTGAAGGACTGACACTACCCTCCTTCAAGACTTACTCTAAAACCATAATAATCAAGACAGTATGGTATTGGCAAAAGAACAAATAGATCAGTGGAACAGAATAGAGGGTCCAGAAATAGAACTACCTACAAAAATATAGACAATTAATCTTCGACAAAGGAACAAATGCAATACAATGCAACAAAGATAGTCTTCAATAAATGATGCTAAGACAACTGGACAACCACATGCAAAAAAAAGAAACAAAAACTATACACAGACCTTACAACCTTCACAAAAATTAACTCAAAATGGGTTGCAGACCAAAATGTAAAACACAAAACTATAAAACTTTTAGAAGATAATATAGAAAATCTAGATGACCTCGGGTTTGGTGATGACTTTTTAGATACAACACCAAAGGAACAATTCATGAAAGAAAGAATTGATAAGCTGAGCTTCATTAAAACTAGAACTTCCTGCTCATGAAAGACCCTGTCAAGAGATTGAAAAAGACAAGCCACAGACTGGGAGCAAAGATTTGCGAAAGACGTATCTGACAAATGACTGCTATTCTTCCCAGGAGGAGGAGAGAAGGTGGGCAGGAATAGCAACAGTAGCAGCAGGAGAATATGAAGAAAGCATAAATTTGAGAAATGTTTTCAACTCAAAATGGATGATGGAGTCATTTTCAATGTTTAGGTATAATAATGGCGTTATTGCTATACTTTTGAGAGTACATATATTTTAGAGATGTATTCTAAGTATTTGCGGGTGCAGTGACATGATGATTATATCCCTCGAAACAATCCTAGATTGGGGAGGGGAGTTTAAATTGGAGGATATATAAACAAAACAAGATTTCCAGGTGCTAGCATTTGTTGAAATTCAGTAATGGGGACATATGTGTTTTTAAGAGCTATTCTTTCTACTTTTGTATATGCCTGACATTTTTCACAGTAAACAGTTAAAAACAACAAAAAGCTACACACTGTCTGACCAGCATTTTCACTCTAGGAATAGTTGTTACAGAGATACAAATTTGTCAACTACATATAGAAAAATGTAAGTAGAAAGTTGACAGCTCAAGTCTTTTCTATTCATTGTGGCATTGTCTGTAACAAACAAATATTGGAAATAAAAGTAATTAGTAAAGAAATGATAAAATAAGTTAACGTTATGGGATACAACACAATCCATTCACTAAAATCAATGTGGAGATTTTACAAAACAGTCATCTGATTTGTGTACAGTTAAGCTCACAATTTAACTCACCCTAGAAACTGGGAAGAGCAACAAAAATATTATGCTATATTTTTTTTCTGTGATGACTCTATCTTGATCGCCACCTGCTGGTAGGCAGGGAGAAATATAATTTTTAACCGTTGCTAGGTTTCCAACTCTGTTGGATCCAAAGACATAAACAGTACTTGTAGGTGGGTCTCAGTAATTCCCGGATAAAAATGCTCGGTTTCTCAGAGAGCCTGTCTTCTGTCTTGTTTCTACTGTAAAGATGGTGTTCCAGTTTATTAGTGGAAGGAAATGTGGCACGGGAGAAAGGTCTCTGGTCTCATGCTGATTTTGGTGTGTGTGCTGCTCTCTGCTGTTCTTTGGCAAAATAACCCTTGTCGGTCAGGTCACTGAGAGCCCTGCTGGCATCCTATGGCAATTGAACCTGTAGTATTTTCTAGTGACATCCTATGGCAAGTAAATCTGCAGTAGTGTCTTGGATAATACTCCTTGAGAAGAGCAACAATCTTCCACTTGCCAGCTCTATTCTCTTCCAGGTTTTGCTAGCTAAAAGCCCCTAGGTTTATGCCATGTCCCCCACCTTGCCCCTGGCCCAGTGGCCTGCTGCTTTCAGCCTCTGCTAGATAGGGCCCTGAGTCTTCCAAGTGCACTTAGTGGCAATGTCACAGGTTCTCAGCTTAGGACCCCCTATACACAAAAATTGAGGAAGCCTTGAGGAAGACGATATGTTCCTTCTGATCAGACCCATCTACTTGTTATTATGCTGGACTGATCCATATTAATGTGAAGTCCTCTGTATAACTTCCTAGTTTCCTCCTAGGGACCCCACCCGGAATGGGGGCAATTACTCCCTGCTTTCAGTGTCCCCCCTGCTTATTGCAGAGACTGAAATAAGGATTTGGGTGAAGTACTATATTTAGGATGTGATTCCAGGGAGTGAGAAAGTGAGACAGAGAATAAAGCATGTGTTTATCAGTGGTTACCATTATGGGAAACTAGAGTTCAGTCTCACTGACAGTCCTCAAAAACTGTGTAAAACAAAGCTCAGAATTATTACACTGAGGGATAAACAAGGTGGGGTCTTTATCCACCAATTCCCATCACTCACTGATTATGGGTTGCTTCTAGGAATAACTCTTATAAAATTCTACCTGCCCCACCAGGACAAGCACATTCCTGCAGCCAGAAAAACAAAATCATTCAGGTGAAGAGATGCAAGTATACCAATAATCTTTATGGAAATTGTCCACTGAAGCTGCAGGTAAACTTTAGGTCAGTGAAGAAAATGGTGGGGTACCAATGGCATCTGCTTACATGTCCTCATCTTATTAGGATGTGTATTCCTCTCTGGACAGAAGCCTAGGAAGATGAAAATGAGATCCACATCTGACTTTATCTTTCTTATCGCCATCCCCAAAGACACAAGCAGTGGCATTTCTCACTTGTCATACCTTGCTTCTTCCTAATTCTAAATCCAGTCTTGCTGAAGTTTTTTGCTTTTGTTTTTTATTGGCAAACCGAAATTGTCTTCTCTATGAACTGAAAGAACTCCATGAATGACACCTCTAAGTCTGGCTCTTGATTTGTCAAGTGGAAGTCAAATGATTTTTTTGAAAAAAGCTTTATTGAGATATAAATATACAACATACAATTCAATCCTTTAGAGTGTACAATAGCTGTTAGTATATTCACAGATATATGTGATCATCATCACAATCAATTTTAGAACATTTTCATCACCTCAAAAAAATAACTTTGTATAATTTAGCTATCATCCTTTCCCTAGTCTTAAGCAACAACTATTCTACTTTCTAACTCTGTGGATTTCCCTGTTTTAGGCATTTAATATGAA
This sequence comes from Balaenoptera acutorostrata, assembly GCF_949987535.1. NCBI lineage: Eukaryota > Metazoa > Chordata > Mammalia > Artiodactyla > Balaenopteridae > Balaenoptera > Balaenoptera acutorostrata. Next base: position 35,839,865 of record NC_080072.1, on the reverse strand, counting down.
TCGTATCACATAATATGTAGTCTTCCATAACTGGTTTATTTCACTTAGCATAATGATTTAAAATTTATCTACTTTGTAGCAGATACCAGTATTTTTTCTTTTTATAGATGAATAATATTCCATTGTGTGGATATATCATTTCATTTATCTGTTTGTCAGTTGATGAACATTTTGATGGTTTCCACCTTTTGACTATTATGAATAATACTGACAAACATTTGTGCACAAGTTTTTGTGTATACCTGTTTTTCATTTTTCTTGGGTAAATACCTAGAAGTGGAATTGTTGGGTTATATGATAAATTAATGTTTAGTCATTTCAGAAACCAAGTGAATTAAGTAAATACTTTTACTATATATAATGCCTGTATTTCAATATTATTAAACTCCTGCAAGATTCTATCATGGATCTTAGAAGCTGAATATTACCCTGTACTTTCTCTTTACATTCTTTTTTGAATAAATCTTAATTACTCTAGTTGGACCAACATCTTGTTCTGACTAAGGTGAATATTGCAGGTTTGAAAATATGGATAAGTACACAAATAATTTTTGAAATATTATTCTCTTTACAAGTGTAAAAAGTTATATGAGAGTTTGTATGAACCTATAAGTATCTTTGTAAGGATACACAGCAAACTGTCAAAGAGTAGAGTCAAGAGTAGTAGTAACTTCTAAAGAGTAGGATGAGGGAAATAGGGAAAACATACTTCCATTTTTAACTTTCTGACTTGGTTATTATATGAATTTTATTGCAATGAGTATATAATAAATAGATTTGTTTTTAAAGCCTAGGTGATACGAATGTGTAATGAAAATTAGTCAAAAAGTGATAAATCCAAATATTCCTCTTGGAAGGACTCATATATTGATTTTTTAAAAACTTTTATTGGAGTATGGTTGATTTACAATGTTGTGTTACTTTCTGCTGTACAACAAAGTGATTCAGTTATACATATACATATTTCCACATTTTTTAGATTTTTTACCATAAAGGTCATTACAGAGTATTGAGTAGGTTCCCTGTGCTATACAGTAGGTCCTTATTAGTTATCTATTTTATATATAGTAGTGTGTATATGTCAATCCCAAATCTCCAGTTTAATCCCTCCCCCCCTTTCCCCGCTGGTAACCATAAGATTGTTTTCTACATCTGTAACTCTAATTCTGCTTTGTAAATAAGTTCACTTTTACCATTTATTTAGATTCCACATATAAGTGATATCATACAAAGAACTCATATATTTAGATTTCGTTAAGTGAACTCCTTGTAGTGTTACATTAACTGACTTGGAGTTTTAATTTTTTTCCAGCTTTTTTGAGATACTATTGACATACAGCATATATGTTTGACGTGTACAACAAGATGATTTTTTACACATATATTGCAAAATGATTACCACAGTAAGTTTAATTAACACCGTTATTGTCTTATATAATTACCTTTTTTTGTGATGTTAACATTTGAAATCTACTCTCTTAACAACTTTCAAGTATATAAAACAATATTGTTAATTATAGCCACCATTCTGTACATTAGATCCCCAGAACTTATTCATTTTATAGCTGGAAATTTGTACCCTTTGACCATTTCCCCATTCCCCATACCCAAAGCCCCTGGCAACCACCATCCTACTCCCTATTTCTATGAGTTTGGCTTTTTTAGCTTCCACATATAAGTGAGAGCATACAGTATTTCTCTGTCTGTATTATTTAATTTAGCATAATGCCATCAAGTTTCATCCATGTTGTTTCAAAAGGCAGAATTTTCTTCATTTTAATGGCTGAATAATATTCCTTATATATATACACATACCCTGTTTTATTGCCCTTTGCTTATAGTGCTTCACCGATACTTTGGCTTTTATAAACTGAAGGTTTTTGGCAACCCTGTATCTAGCAAGTCTACTGATGACATTTTTCCAAAAGCATTTGCTCACTTTGTGTCTCTGTGTCACATTTTGGTAATTCTCACAATATTTCAAACTTTTTCATTATCATTATATTTTTTATATGATTTGTAATCAGTGATCTTTGATGTTGCTACTATGACCCACTGAAGGCTCAGATGATGGTTAGCATTTTTTTAGAAATAAGATATTTTTAAATTAAGGTATGTACATTCTTTTTTTACATATAATGGTATTTCACATTTAATAGACCACAATATAGTGTAAACATAACTTTTATATGCACTGAGAAACAAAAAAAATTGTGTGACTCCTTTATTGCAATATTTGCTTTATTGTGGTGGTCTGGAACTGAATGCACGTATCTTCATTGTATATATATGATACATTTTCTTTATCCATTCATCTGTCATTAGACTTTTAGGTTGTTTCCATGTCTTGGCTACTGTGAACAATGCTGCAATAAACATGGGCGTGCAAATATCTCTTCGAGATGATAATTCCATTTATTTATCACAAAGTGGGATTGCTGGATCATATAGTAATTCCATTTTAAATTTTTTGAGGAAGCTCCATATTGTTCTCCATAAAGGCTGTACCAATTAACATTCCTACCAACAATGCCCAAGGGTCTTTCTCCACATCCTTGTCAACACTTATTATCTCCTCTCTTTTTGGTAAGTAATGTTCTTAGCTTTGTCTTTCTCAGGATTGCTTTGGCTATTTGCAGTCTTTTGTGTTTCCATACAAGTTTTAGGATATTTTTCTATTTCTGTGAAAATGCCATTTGAATTTTGATAGAGATTACACTGGATCTATTGATGGCTTTGGATAGTATGGACATTTTAATACTATTAATTCTTCCAATCCATGAACATTAGATATCTTTCCATTTATTTGTGTCTTCTTTAATTTCTTTTATCAATGTCTTATATTTTCCAGCATACAGATTTTCACCTCCTTGGTTAAATTTATTCCTATGTATTTTATTCTCTTTGATGCTATTGTACAAGGGATTTAAAAAATTTTCTTTCTCAGATAGTTCATTGTTATTGTATAAAAGCACAACTGATTTTTGCATGTTGATTGTTTATCCTGCAACTTTACTGAATTTGTTTATTACTTATTAGAGTTTTTTGGTGGCGTCTTTAAGATTTTTCATATACAACAATATATCATCTGGAAACAGAGACACTTTTACTTCTTCCTTTCAGATTTAGATGTTTTTTATTTCTTCTTCTTGCCTAGTTCTTCTGGCTAGGACTTCCAGTTATATGCTGAATAAGAATGGTGAGAGTGGCACCCTTCTCTTTTTTCCTGCTCTTAGAGGAAAAGCTTTCAGTCTTTCAACATTGAATATGATGTTAGCTGTGGGTTTGTCATGTATAGTCTTTATTATGTTTACATAATAATTATTAAGTAAATAGTATGATTACAGTTTCAGGAGATTAGTACCTCCTTGCGTAACTTTTTCCTGAAGGTTTAAAGAAAGAATTACTTGTTGTAGGGGGAGAAATGGGGAGTGATCACTGATGATGCTGTGTTGCCTGGGGCTTTCTCTTACGTTATTCCTGCCTTCCTCGAGTGACGTTACCGCAAAGAGGAGGTGACTCGTTTAGAGGAGGTAACATAGTTATATCACATAGGAGAATCACCATAGTGATATATTGGGTTGGCCAAAAAGTTTGCTTGGGTTTTTAGGAGTATCAGCACCCACTAAAAACACAATAATTTAGAGAACACATACACTAATAGCAAAAGTGTTGGACACAGTGGATAATGAATTTAAAATAAAATGATTTATTTGTTTAAGAAAATAAAAGAGTATTTAAGAAACATAAAATAATATATTCTTAGAAAGAGAACAACATAGAAATATTACTAGCTGTGATTAATAATTATAATTAAAGGATATTGATTTTTTTCTTTGATAAACTCTAAAGAAGGAATAGCCAACTCATATGTCCTAAGAATCCAGACTGGAAGTTTAAGAGTATGAAAGATTGCTCAGGAAACAAGAAAAATCTCATATAAACAACCTAACCTTACACCTAAAGGAACTAGAGAAAGAACAAGCAAAACCCAAAGTTAGTAGAAGGAAAGAAATCCTAAAGATCAGAGCAGAAATAAATGAAATAGTGATGAAAGAAAGAAGAGAGAGAGAGAGAGAGAGAGAGAGAGGAAGGAAGGAAGGAAGGAAGGAAGGGGAAAGAAAGAAAAGATTAATGAAACTAAAAGCTGGTTCTTTGAAAAGATAAACAAAATTGATAAACCTTTAGCCAGACTCATCAAGAAAAAAATGGAGAGGGTCCAGATTAATAAAATCAGAAATGAAAAATGAAAAGTTACAGCCAACACCACAGAAATACAAAGGATCATAAGAGACTAACTACTATGAACAACTATATGCCATAAAATGGACAACCTAGAAGAAATGGACAAATACTTACAAAGGTACAGTCTCCCAAGACTGAACCAAGAAGAAATAGAAAATATGAACAGACCAATTATATAGGTTGATATACTGGGTCAGAAATGATTACTTTTTATTCTGACAAATAACATGAAAGCAAGAGAGAGGATGCTAGCAAAAGCAAGTTGAGGGGAAGTAAAGACACCAACAAGGGGTTATGGTAAATGGTGTCTTCTGTTTCTGATACCAAGAGACGCAACTCCAGTATGTCAACAGCAAGTCCCTTTGGTGGGTCTCTGATGGATTGTGGACCCTGAGGGAGCAGGGTTTAATATGTGGGAAGAGATGTCTGCATTGTCTGTGTCATTCATTGCAGCTGGGAAGAGTCTAGGATAAAGGGAGATGTGGGGTGGAAGCACCGTGCTTGCTGACAGTTTCTTGTCTTGGCAAAATGCTCTTTCTGGGAAGATAGAGGTCACCTTGCATCTTATGGAATCACTAACATATTGAAGGGAGAAAAGAATTACAAGGGGTGAACTGAAAGTTTTAAATAAGATGATGAATGGGGGGTTAGCTTATCAACAAGTCAGATAATATGTGTCCGTAACCACTTGCTTTTCATACTGGAACTCCAATTTGTATTACTCTTTTCTTTCTTACATCCTTCATTATTTTTGTTCCTTTATTCTTTCTTTCACTCTCTCTTTATTCCCTTCCTTTCCTTTTCTTCCCTTCCCTTTCCTTCTCCTCTTCTTTTAATCATTTGATCAGAGTAATCCAGTGAAACTTTTCACAACTGAAAACCATCTCATTCCTTGTTTGGAAGATATATAAGATGTTCTAAGCTGCCTCTCCTAGGACCAATTCTGCAGAGTTAGGAAATAAAGTTTTGAAGGAGGAAAAAAGACATAAAATCATTCCTTAGTTCTGCAGAAACCTGTCCTGCAGCAGAAATTATTCACCAGCTTTTTATATAGCAAGTTTTAAAAAACCATTTAAAAAATGTTATATCTTTTGGTGGTCAATACATTCAAAGATAATTTAATATTTTTACTGTCATATTTTATTAAAGTTTTACCAAGCAATTTATATGAGACAGCAGTATAAAAATTATAAAACAGCTCAAAATAGAGATGAATAAAGTTTGGTGGGAAATGAGGATTAGAACATTCAAGGAAATTTAGGCTTTACCATCATCATAGATGCTGTCAATCTATATTATTGGTAGAGAAATATGAATTTACATACTGTTGAGTGAGTGAGAAAAAAAAGCAGGTTACATAATAGCATGCTTAACATGAGCCCGTATCAGTTAAGATAGCTATTTAACTGGGGCACAATGACTTAAAACCAGATATTTATTATCTCAGGTACAGGACGTCTTATAGATAGGCAGTTGCAGGACTTTCTCATTGTTTTAATTATACCAGCAAGAATACAGCTCTTTCTTTTTTCCACCCTGTCATCCTTAACTGTTGTTTCTAATCCTCCTTTTCATCATTTCATATTACAAGATGGCTACTATATCTGTAGGTGTCATCATGGTATTTGAAGCAGGAAAAGTGTGTATTAGTCAGGGACCTGAGTTGAAAACAACAAATTCACTCTCCCTAGTTTAAAAGTAATTTGCAGTATATTCAGCAGCTCATAAAATCATTGGAAGGGTGGGGAAAAGACCCTTAGTTCGGCTTTGAGGAGAAAATCTCGAAATCCATCTATAAAACACACCAGAAACTTCAGCCACTGCCATTGCTTCGCACTAATTTCCAGGAACTTGGTTTTACTGAAACTTGAGTTTATGACTAAACCTGCATCAAGAATGTTACCCTAGTCATAGGGTAACCAACTGTCCAGGTTTGCCTGGTACTGAGCAAGTTCCTGCGGACACAAGACTTTCAGTGGCAAACTGTGAAAGCCCTGGCCAAACTAGGATGAATACGTCACCCTACCTCACCACTGTTAGGAAACAGTCACCTCTGCCACTGATGATACCAAAATCCAGATACCTCAGCCAGCTACCATCCATGATAGCAAGTGGAAACTCCACACAGATCCTGCTTCCTAACAGTGCTCACTTTCAGATCCTTCTCATGAGAGTGTCTGATAGACTGGGCTTAAATTGATTGCCTGTCCAGTTACGAAATGCTAACTTCTGTATCGGGCAATTCAAAAGATAATGAGCTGTCACAAATATGATAAATGTCTACTTCAAAAGGTGAGGGGGCAATGGCAATCAGTTTGCTCCTTGTGCCTTTCTGTTCTATCAAAAAACCGATAAAATTTCCCAGAAGCCCTCATTGGCCAAAACTGGGTCACGTGGCCAACTGTAGCTGCAGGGGAGACTGTAGGGAAAGCCCTCTAGGGGAAGATCACAATAGACAACAGAGACATGAGTTGGAAATGGCCCTGGAGGAGTCAACCAGCCATGTCTGCCACAAGGATACATGTGAATGTGTATACATTTTCCTATATGGACAGCAAGTGTTGTCTGTAGCAGTAATTTTCTTGCTGTTGTTGTTTGTATTTTTCTTCAGGATATGGTCTGTAGATCATCAGCATCAGAATTGCCTCAGATTTTAAAAAATCTGACATTTTAAATTTAGAATCCTCGATCCACCCTGGATATACTAAGTCACAATCCCTGGGAGCTAAAGCCTGAGGGAGTCTGCATTATTACCAAGCGTCCTCGGTAATTCTGTTGCACATTAAAGCTTGAGAATTACCAAAATGCAGACACATTTTCTAAAATGTAAAGAAAAGTTATATGTGAGTGGTAGGATTTTAGATGAAATTAACATTTTTTTCTTGTTTTACTGTTCGAAATTTTAGAATGAGAAAGAACGTTTTTTAAAAATTATTTATTTATTTATTTATGGCTGTGTTGGGTCTTCGTTTCTGTGCAAGGGCTTTCTCTAGTTGTGGCAAGCGGGGGCCACTCTTCATCGCGGTGTGCGGGCCTCTCACTATCGCGGCCTCTCTTGTTGTGGAGCACAGGCTCCAGACGCGCAGGCTCCAGATGCGCAGGCTCGGTAATTGTGGCTCACGGGCCCAGTTGCTCCGTGGCATGTGGGATCTTCCCAGACCAGGGCTCGAACCCATGTCCCCTGCATTGGCAGGCAGATTCTCAACCACTGCGCCACCAGGAAAGCCCAAGAAAGAACATTTTTAAAAGCTGTTGTTAAATTTAAAAAGGGAGAATCAAACAAATACATCCATAATTTGCTCAAAGTAAAATAAAAGAAAGAAAGAAGTAATGAAGAAATATATAAACAACACAGTATGCAGAAACAGAATAAAAAGATCCTATAGGAGTAAAGTCAGTCTCCATAAACTGCTGACACAAAGTGGGAGAGGGGTGGCGTAGACCCAGAAGTAAGCTGAGTACGAAGGGCTGAAACCAAGTGTTTGTACAGATTATGGACTTCATATGGTTTGCCTACAAAAGAGAAGGTTAAAAAGTGAGGAAATGGTTTGATCATCATTATTAATGTTAACAAACATGCTCCTTCACATTTTTAATCATGCATTATCTTTTACAAAGTCATCACTCACTTCTTATCCTATTTAAAACTTACAAGCAACTCCATTACAGGGGTGGGTAAGGTATCACTAACTCCACTATCTATATGAAAAAAGGGAATATCATGTTTCACACTCTGTGAATTAGCAACAAAATTTGACCTAGAACATTGGCGATTTGCCTCCCTGCACCTTGTTTCTACCACTGTAAAAATATAGCCGCCTCGTTCCATGCAATGGCACCAAGAAGGGAAAGGGAATTCTACACAGTGATGGATGCAGCTCAAACAGCATCTCCTCCTGAAGCTTATGTCAGTGTCTAGATGGGACAGATCTTTCTCCCCTTGGTTTCCCACTGCCTATTCTACAGTCCTCTGCCTCAGTTCCCATAACTCATCATTGCAGGAGTTTATTTTTATGTCTCTTTCCTCTACCAGCTAGATGTTTCTTGATGGTAAAGACAGTCTTATTCCTCTTTATATTTCTAGTCATTAGCATAGCACCCAAGACACTATGATTGATTAATAATATTGGTAAATAAAGGGATGAAAAACATAGGTGCAAATAAGTGTACCTTTGTTCAGATGAATCTGAGTTTAGATTCTACCTCAAACACTTAAGAACGGTGGGACCTTGGGTACTTTTACTTTTCTATCTGCAATATATTGCATTATTCTGCTATGAAATATTATATTGTGTCATATCACATCACATACCTACCTCACAGGGTTGCAATAAGGATTAAATGAAATACAATTTATGAAGCATTTCAAACAATGTCTGCAGCTTGATAAACGGTCAATGATATGTAATGCTTTTAGAAAGTAGGATGGCATATTGATGTGTTTTTATCTTTCTAACTAGAATCAAAGATCCATTAGGATGGAAAATTGTCTTGTTCATCCCTTTATCCCCAGAGTCTGAAATAGTCTGATACATAGCATATGCTTATTAAATATTTTTTGAGCAGATGCATGAGTTGAATTTTGATGGAAATATATGGAAGGATCCAAAAATGCCTGATTTTGCCTTAACAATCATGATTTTCCTCCTCTGTGAGTTCACTAAGGGGATTTTATATGTAAGGATTCCAAAGAGGAACCAAAAGACTCCTTTATGATCAGTTTTATTGTGTTTTATTCTTCTTATAAGTTTTATGACAAGTACACCCCTGCAGACCTCTGAGATGGAACATGCAGCTGGAGCTTGTGAACTAAGTGAGAAATTATCCTTTCCTCTCAGTCTAGTTATTGGAATTGTACCAACTTTTGTACAAACACGTGAAGAAAGAAAAACAGAAGAGACAAGAAGGCCAAACCTTAATTTCCTCCCTCAGTTGCATTAATGAAAGAGGTATAAAAGGGACAACACAAAGAGGTGCTCGATGCTTTAACCTAGTCACCTGGCCCATTAGTACATGTGGACTAACTGAGGTTTTACATTTCCTCTGGGGAATCAAGTCTCTTTTGAGGGAGGAGCAAGAAGGAAGGTGGAGCCAAGGAAGTCAGGGGCCTCCTTTAAAAATAAAAAATAATTTAAAAATATATAGTGTATGTTTATAAATGAAACCATTTTTATCTATATTCACATATCCTTCCCAGTTATTAAGCACAGTTTGTTACTAAAAGAGAGAGAGAATCCATCTTTCCTGGGTCACCATATAAACAAAATCCAAGGTTGCACTCTTTCCTGTGGAGGATAATAGAACTGTGAACTTGAAATTCAGTGAGCAGAGGAAATAAATCTTCAATGCCCTTCTAGTCCAGGACTTGCATGATGCTGCATCTTATCCTTCAATGGAACAGCTGCCTCTAGTAGGTGAGCCAAGCATGGGGGAAAGAGATCTGATAACCTGTGGCATCAGGTATCAGTTTGAATCTAGTTTTGAATCAGGATTTCGTTTTGAATTCTGAATCCAAAATACCAAATTGCTGTGTGACCCTAGTCAAGTCACCTAATATCTCTGCTCCTCAGTTTTATCATTTGTGAATTAAGATCTTTGAACTAAATAATCTTTAATTTCTAAAATTATGTGTCTCAAACAAAAAAAAGTCATTGTTTCAGTTTCCTCTATTTAAGGAAATATAAATGACTTCAGCGATCAAACTGCCAGCTCCCCCCACCCCAAAGTAAATTTAAAACCTGTGTGTTTCATGACTCATTTTCAAAAGAAAGTGACATTTGCCCCAGAGTTTCAAACCAGTTCATTCTGATTGCAAAGCTGTGCCACTAAATTGTCTCTTCTGCTGTGTAGACAATGCAGAAATAAATATTGCTTGCTTTCCAACGGGCATATTTATTCCAGAACACCAATTTATTCTTAGGGTAGTGAATAATTTTCTTTTAAATATTGAAGCTGCTTTTCTTAATGTCCATATAACATTGGTTTTTTCCCCTAGACTGTAGAGAAGCACATTAAAAGCTGCAAAGTCCTGATGACTTTCTATCCCTCCTCACACTAAAGCATTGTTGCCTCCAGACACACTTCACCTGTTAAGGACCCAGACTTGCCTTAGCTGATCTTTTTCACTGCCCTCCCAGAAGTCTTTGTCCATCTCTAAAAGACCACCCTAGGGCTAGAAACAAATTGGATTCTATGGACCTTTTATGTTTTAAATTCTGGTTTTAATGGGATTGTAAAGGTTATAATAGAGGAAATTATTTGGGTCAGAGGTGTTAGGCACCTCTTCCCTTGGGCTTTCTAGCTCCTTTGGTTAGAGAAAATCTCTAATGAGGACAAGGTCATAGGAGCACAGTAAATTGCCACACTATTCTGCTGCACAGGTTGTATTCCTAGATTTGGCCAATAACCTGGCTCATTCATTCAGTATTAATTCATTCACTTCCTCAACTAGATGCCAGAAACTGAAAAAAATATTAATACTAAATAGCCATTTTTAAGCACTTGGATGTACCAGGCACTGTGAGCTGTATGCTTTACATACAGGATCTCATTTGATGCATAAAATTGCTTGATGTAAGTAATGTTATTACAGCCATCTCATATGAGGAAACTGAGACTTGAGCAGATTAAGGAACTCACCCAAGGAGGAAGAGGGAAGGAGCCAGGATTCAATCCCAGGCAATCTGAGTCCGTATCAAACTAAAGAGAGTTCTCCACGGGGAGTCAGATACTAAAGGTTAATTAGCTAAAGTGTATTCAATTACTATTTGATCATAATCATTAACCAGCCATTACACAATTGTGATAAGGAATGAGAAAAGGGATTGAGGACTATTAGATTCTATTGAGATGTCAGAGAATGCCTCCCTGAAGAAAGGACACTTAAGCCGAGACACAAATATTTAGAAGGAGTTAGTCAAGTAAAAAGTGGGAGGGGTAGTGAGCTTTCCAGGTGGACAGACCTACCCAATAAAAATAAACAAATAAATAAAAGAAGAAACCAAGACTTACTGACTGATTAATAACAACCGGGCTATACTAAATCCTTTATAAGGCTTATTTCTTTTCATAGATATAGAAACTCTTTAAGGTAGATATTATTATTTATCCTTATTTCACTCATGCAGAAACTGAAACTAGGTATAGTTAAGTAATGTAACCAAAGCCACAATCCAGTAACGGTGGGACAGGGCCTGGACTTAAGCAGTCTAGCTAGAATTTATGTTCTTGATTACAATTTGTTGTAAATGGGAAGGAGCCTTGTACATACTTGTTGTGTGTTGAACAGTGTTTCCACAAAATTCGTCTACCGAAACTTTGGAAGGTGACCTTATTTGGGCCTTGAGATGAAATCATTCTGGATTTGGGGTGAGCTCTAAATCCAATGACTGATTTTTTTGTAATAAGAGAGGACACGGAGACACAGAGAAGAAAGCAATGTAAAGATACAGGCAGAGATTTGAGGGACACATCTACACGTTAAGGAACTATAAAAATTGCCACCAAACACTAGAAACTAGGAGAAATATGGGACAATTTCCCCCTGACAGAAGGAACCAATCCTGCTGACACCTTGAGTTTGGACTGCTAGCCTCCTCAACTGTGAGAGTGTCAGTTTCTGTTACTTTAAGCCACCCAATACATGGTAATCTGTTATGGCAGCCCTAGGGAAATAATGCAGTACACTTTGCCACAGGGGAGCCTAGTAATAAAGTTTAGGAGGATTTATTTATTTATTCAACCTTGTTCACTGCTTATACTGTTTGTCAGATATTTTGACAAGAGTTATGAAAAATGCACATGATGCAAATATGGAATCCACCTTCAAAGACTGCAAGGCAGAAACTGATAGGTGTCATATAAAAGTATAGATTAATAATAATAATAATCACTCTCATGTATTAAATACTTATATGACAGGCACTGTGAGTGATGGCTTACACATACTAATTTAATATGCAAAAGGTAGATATAACTTATTACATTTAACAGATAAAGAAACTGAAGCATGATGAAGTTTAATTACCTTCTTCAAGGTTGTACATTTCTGCCAATGTCAGGGCTGGATCTCAATTTCCAGTGAGATGATAAAGGAAAGAACTTAATTAAAGAGAATACGTTTGATCTGGGTCTTGAATGATGAATAATGTTGGGCATTGATGAACGAAAGGCAAGGAAAAAGGATGTTATGGGTGAGAGTAACAGTGAGCATAAAGGCAGAAAAACAGAGAATGGGGCTTTTGTTAGCAATAGAGTGCTCCAATTTGTTGGAATGTGTAGTACACTAAAAACGAAACATGGGAAATTGATTTGGAATGGTAGATTCAGACCAGTTGTTGACCCCTGAGCAAGTGTCAGGAGGAACTGGGAAATTATTCTTTGAAGAGATTGAAGTTCAGAAAGATTGTGCTAAAGCAAGTAGAATGATCCGATTGTTGCTTCAGGGAGATGAATCCCACCGGAGTGTGAAAAACAGACTGGAGACTGGCACAGACTGGTAACCAAAGATCCATTTAGGAGCCAAATGTCATAAGAGAGACGGGCAAAATCCATTCACATTCCTCGGAAAACAAATCGTAGTCCAAACTCCACCTGCTCGGTGCTTTGTTTCCACCTAGAGGGGTGGGATAGGGAGGGTGGGAGGGAGACGCAAGAGGGAGGAGATACCGGAATGTATGTATATGTATAGCTGATTCACTTTGTTATACAGCAGAAACTAACACACCATTATAAAGCAATTATACTCCAATAAAGACGTTTAAAAACAACAAAACAAAACCTGTTGAGCCTTTCTGTGCTACCCAAGCAGGGATTCATACGAAAATGTCCTGGTTTTACATCATAACTTAAAGGAAAACTTTCACAATGTCTGGAGCCCTTGCTATCCTGCAAATGAAGGAGGAGTTTGTCCTCAAAATTCTTGCATCAGGAATGAACTTAGGTGGCACCAGTGTTGACTTCCAAATAAATATACATCTACAAAGGAAATAGGTGATGACATCTACATCATAAATCTGAAGAGGACCTGGGAGAAGCTTTTTCTGATGGCTTGTACCATTGAAAATCTGGCTGATACCAGTGTCATATCCTCCAGGAACACTGGCCACAGGGCTGGGCTGAAGTTTGCTGCTGTGACCAGAGCCATTTTTATTGCTGTCCACTTTGCTTCCGGAACCTTCACTAATCAGATCCAAGGAGCCTTCCAGGAACCACGTCTTCTGGTGGTTACTGACCCCAGGGCTGACCACTAGCCTCTTACAGAGCTGTCTTATGCTAACCTGTCTGCCATGGCTCTGTGTAAGAGATTCTCCTCTGCGCTATGTGGACATGCCATCCTCTGCAACGACAGTGGGTTGGACGTGGTGGACACTGGCCCAGGAAGTTCTGTGCATGTGTGGTACCACGTGAGCACCCATGAGAGGTCATGCCTTATCTCCACTTGTACAGAATCCTGAAGAGATTGAAAAGGAAGTGTAGGCTGCTGCTGGAAAGGATGTGACCCAGGAGGAATTTCAGGATGAGAGTGACAGTGAACATAAAGGCAGAAAAACAGAGAATGGGGCTTTTGTTAGCGATAGAGTGCTCCAATTTGTCAGAATGTGTAGTACACTAAAAAAGAAACACTCTGGTTATAAGCGTGTTTATAACACTCCAGCCCCTGAACTTACTGCCACTCCATCTGAGGTTACAGACCCTGCATCTGAAGGCACAGGTGCCCTCTGTGCCTATTCACCAGTTCCCTAGGGAAGACTGCAGGGCTCAGCCTGCCCCTGGGGACTGGTCTGCAGCTCCCAGTGCTCAGGACACTGAATTGGTAGGAGGAACGACCACTAAGTGGTCTTAAGCTGTTCTTCCACGGGCTCCTCCACAGAAAAATGGAGTACGATTGACTGAAAATAAACATCAGTTTCTTTAAAACAAACATACAACAACAAAAAACTAGGACCAGATTCTCCCCTAGAGCATCTAGAAGAATGCAGCCACGCTGGCATCTTGATTTTAGCTTCATGAGAATTGTGTCCAACTTCTAACCTACAGAACTCAAAGAAAACATATTTGTGTTGTTTTAAGCCACTAAGCTTGTGTTCATTTGTTACCACAGCAACAGGAAACTAAAATAGATAAGCAGGAGAAAAGATATTTTTAGGTAGTATTAAGATCTAGAACAAAGAAAAAATTTTAAAGGATAATATGATAGTGAGCCAGTGAGAAGGCCCTCACATTTGACCTGTGTTCTTGGTGCGTATAGAGCAAGAATGAGAATCATTAAGATGGAGATGGAGAAGTAGGCTTCATTAGAAAGGAGATACTTTAACATTCTGTGTGAGATCATCTAACTCTGATCTGAATGAGGAAATTTAAAACTGGTGTAGGCTCAGACATTAGAATTTTTTCTGTGATGAATGTTGTGTTGTTTTTTTGTTTTTAAATTTACTTATTTATTTCTATATTTATTTTTGGCTGTGTTGGGTCTTCGTTTCTGTGCGATGGCTTTCTCTAGTTGCGGCAAGCGGGGGCCACTCTTCATTGCGGTGCGCGGGCCTCTTCACTATGGCGGCCTGTCTTATTGTGGAGCACAGGCTCCAGACGCGCAGGCTCAGTAGTTGTGGCTCACGGGCCTAGTTGCTCCGCGGCATGTGGGATCTTCCCAGACCAGGGCTCGAACCCGTGTCCGCTGCATTAGCAGGCAGATTCTCAACCACTGTGCCACGAGGGAAGCCCAAATGTTGTGTTTTATCTATGCCTGACAAAGAGAAACATGGGCCCTGCTTCGAATTTTACACAGTAAAGGTAGGGATTTCTTTTTTTTTTAAATTAAGGCCTTTTGTAAGAGAAGTTTAAGGTTCGCAGCAAAGTTGAGGAGAATTATATAGATTTCCCGTGTACCTCCTGCCTCCACACACGCACGGCCTCCTCCGTCATCCACATCCCCCGCCAGAGTGGTACATTTGTTACAATTGATGAACCTACATTGACACATCATAATCACCCAAAGTCTGTGGTTTACTTTAGGGTTCATTCTTGGTCTTATATATTCTATAGGTTTGGACAAATGTATAATTATATGTATCCAACAATATGATATATTTTCACTGTCCTAAAAATCCTCTGTGCTTCAGTTATTCATCCCTCCCCCACAAACCCACCCCTACCCCATAACCCATGGCAACCATTGATGTTTTTACTGTCTCATAATTTTGCCTTTTCCAGAATGTCATATAATTTCACATAATTGGAATCATACAGTATGTAGCCTTTTCAGACTGACTTCTTTTGCTTAATAATATTCATTTAATATTCCTCCATGTCTTTTTATGGCTTGATAGCTCATGTTTTTTTTAGTGCTAAATAATATTCCATTGTATGTAAATAATATTCCACAGTTTATTCATTCACCTACTGAAGGACATTTTGATTACTTCCAAGTTTTGGTAATTATGAATAAAGCTGCTAAAAACATTCAAATGCAGGTTTTTGTGTGGACATAAGTTTTCAACTGAGTTTTGGTTTAAATATAAAATGGACACAGATTTCCAGTTAAATTTGGATAATTGAACATATAGTTTGTGTTCATTTTCTCCAAACGTTTCACTAAAATGATGGTGAAAAAGTTTTTTTAAAAAACTATAAACCCCCAAGAAAAAAGAGAATGGGACACCAGGCAACAATATTTAGAAGATGTTACCCAGCTTTTAGATGATGGAAAGCTGATAGACAAATGCAAAGTGACCTAGAGAGTGGGGAAGGGTGATTTCTAAACACCTTTCAGTGGAAGCCAAAAGGAACTCATCTAATTCATGCATAAACTGTGGAAAAGCTTGGGAATTGAAATGACCAGGTAACTCTGAAAGCAGGATGGTTGACTGAGGGTTAAAAAAAAAGATGATTTGCCACAACTCTATATGAAGAGGAGTTAGACCCACCCCAGCCTACACAGACAAGCAGACAAGAAAATGGACCTCACCTATCATGGAAGAATATGGAAATGTATCTCTGCAGGGTGATCATATAGTCCCAGACCTCAAGGACAGAGGTGTAGCTGAGGTCTGGGGTGAGATGAGATGCCTTACTGAAGTCAGGAGGAAAAATGAAAGTTTTCATACTGAATAGTAAGACTCTATCCCCAGCTCCTTTCTCAGTTCAGCTCCTAGAATGCTGGTTACCAGATGTTTAATCTTCGCCAGGAAAAAGCTTGGAGAACTCCTGTAGACAGGAGGAGGGGAAATTATCAGGAAGATTAAATAAGAATGTTTCTTGATTTGAAGGACATACAAGGCTCTGCCTCTTAGTGACAAGCACAAAGACAACAAAAAAGTCCCTTATTAAATTTTCAGAACACTAGAGATAGAGTACCATAATGGTTCCAGAGAAGGATTTTTTTAAAAAAACATGCACAATGCTTCAGGAATCAGAATGGTATTAGTCTTCCCAATAGCGACATTAGAAGATGGAAAGCAATGAGACAATGCCATCAAAAAATATAGTATCAATACTTAGAATTCATAGAAGCAAAACTATCAGTCAAGTGTGAAGGTAGAAAAAATCAATTTTCACATTTGCAGGGTTTCAAATAACAAGACTTGTTATAAATAAATAAATAGCAGGCCCCTGTTTATATACATAAACAGGCTCCTGGTTCAGGAAACTGTGGGAGTATGTAATCCAGGAAGGATATAGGATCCAGAAAGCAAGAAGGTGACACAGAAGAGAGATGGAAAGCCCCCAAAGTGATGGTGACTGAGGACTCCAGGTTGGCATCTATATGACAAAACTAGAAAGCATCTAGTGTAGATTGAAGGGCAGAAAGCTCCAGGAGAAATGTATCCAGGGGAAAAAAAGGAACTAATAGATTACCTGATGAGTTTGATTATATCAAGAGAAATTAGTTCTCTTGGTATGTTTTGAGATGGATTAATGACAGGAATATAGAAACATAATAAAACAACATCAACACATAGCAGGATACAGTTATGAACTCTAGGGAAAAGAAAATGGTATATAAGAAAGGAAATGAAAGCAAAGTAGCCCTATGGTTTGGCTGTGAGCAGGGAGAGGTGGATGGCTTGAGTTGGAATTCTAACTCTGCCACTAAACTGTGTGATCCTGTGAGAGTTGCTTGTCATTATTATTTTGATTGGTATATTAACATTACATTTTTATTTAAATAAAATTAGTGAGAGAATGGGGGATAGCAAGTGTGTGTGTGTGAGAGAGAGAGAGAGAGAGAGAGAGAGAGAGAAAGAGAGAGAGAAGTGTAAAGCAGAATTAAAATTAATTCCTCGGGGCTTCCCTGGTGGCGCAGTGGTTGAGAATCTGCCTGCTAATGCAGGGGACACGGGTTCGAGCCCTGGTCTGGGAAGATCCCACATGCCGCAGAGCGGCTGGGCCCGTGAGCCACAATTACTGAGCCTGCGCGTCTGGAGCCTGTGCTCCACAACAAGAGAGGCCGTGACAGTGAGAGGCCCGCGCACCGTGATGAAGAGTGGCCCCCGCTTGCCACAACTAGAGAAAGCCCTAGCACAGAAACGAAGACCCAACATAGCAATCAATCAATCAATCAATTAATCAATAAAAAAATAAATCTTTAAAAAAAAAAAATTAATTCCTCATCTTTCAAAGGAGGATGTCAATAGACGTCAAAAATTGAACATCAGCCAACAGCAGTGTAATGATTATAATAGCTGACACATATAATGCTTACTTATTCTATGCCAGGAACTCCCTTATCCTTTACACACACACGCACATGCACACACACACACACACACACACACACTCATTTAATCTTCTCCACAAGTGGTACCTCTTAGTAGCAAGAATTGTCAGTAGGTTAAATGAATCAAAGGACTGCTGCTGTTAAAAAAAAAAAGTTTGACTTCTAAATCTAGTTTCATATATCACTTTGACAAAATAAAAGTTAAACTAAATGTAAAATGTATAATGCATTAGAGATATGTTTGTATTGTCTTACTTGCTATGGTAGAAAAGTGCTTTAATTTCTGTTATTACCAAAATTTTGCCTCCCTAGAATCTGAAGTCATGAACTATTGAAAATTACTCTCCTCTCCCCATCTACCCTCTTCTGATCTTATAGCCTCTGGGATAGGAAGCACTATAAGAAAGCTGAGCTCCATGCAAATAGCCGGGTTGATTTGCACACAATTTGCACGTCCTGATATTGTTTCAAGACTCATTTCGACCTTGAGCACTATCCCTAAAAGGAAAATACAGGTGGCCAAAGAATGGGGGTTCATTTGCTCCTGAGTCATCTCAGTCTAAGAGGAGTCAGTCACATCAGATCCATTGTTAGCTGCATCTGTCCCGAGGAGGAATTTTTAGATGGTGAAGGGCCCAAGGGTAGAAGAGTAAGGGCTGTTGATAGATGCCATTTGCCATTGACATTTTCCTTTTCTCCACTCACTAAATAAATGTGCTAATTTTTCTCTTTTAATGTCTGGGGTCATGCCAGTGATGAAACAGGAGAGTGGGCCAGGGAGAAATAAAATATACTTATTAGAAATTAAGTTATCTCACAGAAGCAATCTCCCAATGTCATTTGAGTCCATAATTTTCAAACTGATGTAAATAAGTGTTCTAATGATGTCTCTTTTGTACTATCTACGTGTCTGTGGATAATTTTTCCCCAATCCCTGAATGAGTTAAAAGTCTGATGATCATACAGGAAAGGAGACTATTTTTTAAAAATATTTTATTGGCTCACACACAGACTGTTACAGTAGTTAGTTTCTGAGTTGAGACCCCTTTGCCTTCATCTTCTCTCCACACAGTTTATCATACTGCTGCCTGATAAATTTCTAAGAACATTACTGTGCTTGATAAAATCATTTCTTTGCTCATGATTAAATTTTTTTTCCAATTATCCATAAGAAAAAAAATCTAAATTTCTTAATTAAAATCTGAGGTCTCTGAGAGCAAGATACGTGTCTTATTTCTTCTTCCCGGTATCCAGTAAAAGCATGTAATTATGACTTAGCAATGTTAATAAACATTTAATTGGATTAACTTGAAATTTAAGGCTATCGTTTGTCTTACCCTGTTCTGCCTTTCTAATATTTTGTTCTATAATTATTCTTACATGACCCTTCCCTCTTTCCAATACTTTTAATTTATATTCTAAACCTTGGATTTATCTATCTATCCTTTTCCCATTCATCCATTTATCCATTCATAAAATACTTTTAAGGTGATAAATCAAAATACTCTGAGTCATAAGTAATGGAAACTCCAACTCCAATTGGCTTAAGTATTAATTAAATGGGGTTCATTGACTCAAAAATTTGGAAGATCAGTCTAGTTAAGAGGGCAGGTTTCAGGTATGGTTTGATAAGAGCTCTGACTCTACTTCACAATGAATGACCGAACGTATTGGCACTCTGTATCCAGAGTCTCAGTGAATGACCACAGCCTCTCCATTTTACACAATAAAACCTACCCACTGTGGTTCTCACCACGGTATAATGGTGTAATTACTATTATTATAATCCTACCAGCAGGCACAAAAAATTGTGTAAATTGCACAGTTATTCAATCCTGGTTTATCAGTGCTCTTTTATTCTTTGTATTAGGAAAAAAGCCATACATATAATATAAATATTATTTGAAACATGTTTTCCTTCTGACTTTGAAATAATTAAAATCAACCAGCTGTAGGTTAGCCTTTTTAGGTCAAAGAAAATTTTCTATTTGACCACTAGAGGGCAGCAGTTAGAAAACATTTCTAGCTGCCATTGCATTTCATTACATTTTTGTTGTTCCTTCTCCAAAATTATGATTAGAGTATGCTTATAGCAGTTAAATATTATGTATTTTAAATATTCTATCCTATTATCAAACTATGTATTCAGATATTTACTCTGGAAAGGGTAACTTTAAATATTCTAGAAATGAAATCTTTTCACCTTCTGCCTCTCACAGTATGACTTAGAAAACAGTGTGAAGAAGTTAAACAGACAATCTCTAGGTGTTTTCAGCCAAGTGGGTGATTTCAATAATGTTATATGCTTTCTTCCAAGGAATACCATAGTCTATAATCTGGAATGATAAGCATAATGGTACCCAAAGGGAATCAGTAACCCAGGATGATGAAAGCAAAATAGCATCCCTATAGGACTCAGAGAGAGGGAGAGAGAGAGAGAGATATTTCAGTTAGGTAATATTTCATCAGACCCGAAGAACATTACATATTACTTGACATTTAATCTATTTATTAGTCTGTAAAATACCTTAAGTCAGGGTGATCTCTGTTTTAGACTCCTTCATGCTGAAGTTTGTATTTCTTTAATTCTCCTTACAAGTTGCATCTCTTTTCTGTTAATTTGCCCCCAATATTCTCTTATACAATCACAGCTTTTACTTTAAGAAAAAATTTTTTGAGAGTTTGAAGAGGCTAATACTTTCAAAGTCCTTTTGTAATTTATCACATTGCTCTATGTATATAGTGTGGGATTCAAAACTAGGAATACTTTTCTGGCATTAGAAGAGCAATAGTTGGTCTTCATTCACTTCAACACTTGGGTTTTTCCAAGGCACAATGTTGTGTAAGTGAATGAGAATTCTTTCCCCTTGGGTACACAAAGAAAGAAATGGAATAAAATGTATACATCTTTCTAATGGTAAATTATAAAGAGTAAGATGCACACAAAAAGGACACATTACATATATGACTATATACATGTATTCTGGTAGTTAAATATATATACTTAAGATTACAGTTTATTTAGAACTCCCTACTTCCGTATTTTAAATCAGACAGATCACAGGTAAATCAAAAGATAATTTATATTAGGCCATTAAATATAGCAGTGCAAAGTACTGAGTTATGTACACAGATGTGGGTAAGACAAACTAAATTATTTCTTCTATCTCTGTTTCTCAAGAAATTGTATAATCATAATTTCTTGGAAATGTCTCTGAGGCTAACACTGCAAAGTCAAATAAAGCTGAACTAAAAACTGTCCACTTAAAAACCCTTGGTAAGAAAAATGTCACAGATGAATCCTAGAGCTTATTTGTATAGCCTCAACCTGAAAGAAGGGTGTAATTAGAATGAACATTGATTTAAGTATTCAAACTCAAATAAAGCCACACTATAAAAAACCTTTCCAAAACAGTTTTCTCTTTAGGAATGTGCATGCTGTACAACTGTTATGAAAAGCTATAAAACT
Source organism: Balaenoptera acutorostrata (assembly GCF_949987535.1). Classification (NCBI taxonomy): domain Eukaryota; kingdom Metazoa; phylum Chordata; class Mammalia; order Artiodactyla; family Balaenopteridae; genus Balaenoptera; species Balaenoptera acutorostrata. Next base: position 35,818,434 of record NC_080072.1, on the reverse strand, counting down.
GTGCTGAGTCAACTGGTTTACTACACCCTAGAGAGAACCTAGCCCACAATGAGTGCAAATATCTGTTGAGTGAATATTTGTTGATAAATATTTTTTGAAATAAATTTGCCTAAAAAACACCTTACCAGTGATTTATAAATAGCCCTAATTATAATGCCTTTAAGTATATATAGTATATATATATATATATGTATATTTGGTGATGAGAAAGGAAACTTATCAAACTTATATAACTATTTCAAAATACTTAAAAAATTATCACAATTTATTCTATTGGGACTGAAAACATTAACCCATTTTTACCCCATGATTACCATGTCATTTCTAAATCTTAACAGAGTGAAGTTTCTTTATAATGACTCTTTCATTAACTGAGGGACTCCCAGACAACCAAGTTATTTCTAAGGACATTTAGTATTTGGTCAGGTAATTGCAAACATATTGCCCACAGAGGATACTTCATATTTTTAGGTGTAGATTTTAATTTAACAAGTGCCAAAAAGAAGGAGAAGGAGGAAGGAGAGGAAGAGAAGAAAAGAAGAGGAGGAAGAGGAAGAGGAAGAAGAAGAAGGAGGAGAAGGAGAGAAGAAGGAGAGAAAGAAGGAAGGAGGGAAAGGGAAGGGAAGGGAAAGGAAGGAAGAAAGAAAGAAAGAAAGAGAAAGAGAGAAAGAGAGAAAAAGAAAGAAAGAAAGGAAGGAAGAAAGAAAGAAAGAAAAACAGTTTTAATTACATAATTAAAGACAATTGCTTCTAAAATAATAACATATCCTTCCACCAGAGGGCAACATTTGCAAGACATTTAAATGATCTCCCAAAAGTATTTCCTAACACAAAGATATAAACAAATACAAACATAACATTGCTATTGGGTAACATCGTATGTAAATTTCAAAGAATACTATGATGACAATTATTTAAACAATTGCTTACAAAACTTAATAATACTCAGTAAAACACAAACAATAAATTGACTTCTTTAAATATGTAAGAAAATAGAACTTTCAGAAAGGAACATATTTCTCTATATCATTGGCATTTTTTTTCAGTTCACTATTAGCTGTTTAGTTCATATACAATAAAAAAATCTTAGGGTGGAAGAAATGAAGAAAATATTGTTCTACATCAATGAATAAGTTAATGAAAAAGTCATAGAATTTTATAAGTGGAAGGGCTGATAGAGATCACTTACTACAAGCCTTCATTTGTACAAATAAGGAAACCAACGTTTATTAAAGTTAAGTAATTGATTCAAAGTTGCAGGGATGCTAATCAGCAGAACCAGGACCCAAACGCAGGTCAGCTGATTTCACATTTCATACTCGACAACATTGACATTCAAATCGTGATCCACAGGTGCAGCCCTGAACGTGTTAGAATTGCTGAATCTTGGGCTCCACTGTAGAGCTATTGAATCAGAATCTGTATTTTAACAAAATCTTAAATGGTGAAAAGCTACTCTAATCCATGCTGCTTCTTCATCACTGGTTGCATGACTTCAAGCAATTCATTAAATCTCATTTCCCTCCTCAATAAACTGGGGATAAAAAAAAAACTGGGAATGAAATTAGTTATTTTGAAAAATCATTCCAAAGAATAAATGAGATAATGTAAATGAAAGTCATTCATAAATCATAACACTACACACGTTAGTTATAGTCAATGAAACCTTCTCCTTTTATTGCTAAGAGTGCTTGGATAAAGGGGACAATTCTACTAGAGAAAGAATTGCCTAATAATGTAATTTAAGGCTAAAATTGGATGGAAAATATTTACAGTAAGGGAAGGTGTCCAGAGAATGGAAGACTTTTTCAATGTCCCTAAATTAATGTCATATATATAACTACTAATATTTCCTTGCATAAAGATAAATCTGGTGAAAGTAAGGTCACAAAAGTACATGTTCAGTGTTTGGATTTGGGGACCATGCATGAAGAAAATATGTTGGATTAGTAAGTAATATCTAAATATATGTCTCTTATATTGGGTGTAGCTATTAAGAATAGCCTAAATTGTAGCCTAGCAACAATTCTTGTAATTTTTCACATACAACATTTTCCCCTTGTTTATGACTTTGCTCAAGATGTCTCCTCTGGCTGGGATCTCCCCAAGTGCCACCATCCTTCCCCACCCAATTTCCTGGGCTGTCATCATTTTTACAGGACTAAGTTTCTCTTCAAGTATTAAGACAGACAAGGAAATATCACCTCCTGAAATCTTTTCTGTACACTTTATATTCCCAGGCTGGGTTACTTAACTTGTCCAATTTCACCCAGAAGTATCTGTCATTGTATCTATGTGTCTATTTCCCATGCAGCTTCTGAGATCTTTCAGGGAACAGCCCCAGAACCTAGTGAAATTGTTAACACTAAATAAATATTTTTAGTATGAATAAATTAATATTAGCAGTAATTCTGATTTAAACACTCACACTTTTATCAAGAGAATGGAGGAGAGAGCCAAATGACATTGATTTCAATAAGGTGAATGTAATTATTTTACTCTACAAACAATGCTTTTGTGTTGGATTTGTATCATTCATATATGTGTATATATGAATATATATATATATATATACATATATATATATATATACACACACACGCATATATGACTTAACAATCAAGTTTGCCAGTGGTTTAGATCTCTAATCATTTCGGGGGAAACTTAGGCAGGAATGCTTGGAAAAATCATTTTTATGTCACCATCCTAGCTTCACAGATATTTGTTTGACTTCTATTTTTTATATAACTTTCTGGAATTTCAAAATAATGGATATCCCTAAATGAATTAAATTTAATGAATTTGTTCACTAAAGATTTGAAAAACTTAGATATTTTGAAAAACACTTGATGAGTCAAGTCCTGACTAGCTTGAATCTTTTGTTTGGAAGAACGTAGTTTAATGAGTTTTCTTTTTTCCGTTTTTACAGTTGATCACCTTTGGGGGTAGATACTATTTCGAGGCATTCCAGAGTTTTAGAAAAATCTTGTTCAGTATTGTAATAGGAAATATATATTTTAATGCACAACAAAATAAGAGAAAGCTGCTTCCAGTATCCTTTTCTTTATTATAATTCATAGTAAAATATAATTTGATAAATATTAAATTTAATAATGGTAGTTTTAGCTACTTTTGAAATTTTTTTCAGCTATCCATTCAGTGTATGCATATTCATTGTATTATTTGGCCTATTTGGGTACTATTCTTACACGATTCTGTATTTAGATCCATACTTCTGAGATATGGTAACAGAATCCCTAAGAAAAATCTACTCCCCCTGTTGGCTTAAAGGAAATCCAAGGATTTTGACTTTGCGAATGTGTTTCAAGGACAATCTGTTTTGTAACTATTTGCCTGAATTTCATCTAAGAGGTTCGTGATTCATGTCAAATGCATTAATAATTAACATTAAGCTTGCATAGTTTTCTTGCTTTGCTTAATGAAATAGATTCATTGATGCTATTCTTATATATGTGAAAGCAAATATCTTACGTGAATTTCTCTCTGTAGTTCTGCTTTAGGAGAAGATGGTACAAAATAAAAATTACATTTAAAAAGATTATAAGTAATTTTAAATAAATCTTGAAAATATCATCAACGATAATTTGTTAACAAGCACAAGGTATAGCCACAAATTTCATCAATATATTGGTATTTCAGTAGTGTGCTGAAAATTAGTTAAGTGAAGAAGCATACAATTCCAAGGAATTTATATTAAACTGCTTGCCTTTTATTTAACCAAGAACACAGGAAAACTATTCTTTTTTTATTATTTCTCTATTCCCTCCCCCGCCTCCCTCCTTCCCTCTATCCCTCTTTCTTGCTTCCTTCTTTCTTCCTTTCTTCCTTCCTTTTTTTCTTACCTATCAGGGGTTAAAACAAAACACAGGAACAATATAATTTTGCACTTTGTATACATATATTTTATATTCAAGGGAGCCCCGGTGCCCCAAATAACACAAACATAAGTAAAATGTGTTGTAATCTTCCTTCCCTGCAACACTGTCAGAGCTGGCATCAGCGTGCTGGGCAAAACATAGGAAACTAGAAGTAACTTGTCAATTTTTAATAAAGTCTTTCTCTTTTGCAGAGCTAAATGCACCATTCTCCCTGCAAACCCTGGCGATGATGACATCTTCTCACTTGGTTTCCATAGCATCCATTCCTGAAGATCCCCTGTATAGCCCTTGGTCAGGGCCATCCTCCCAGTTCCCCTAGAAAGTTGGCAACCTGGCCAGCCAAAAGAAACCTCCCCTTTTCCTGAAACTTACTCTGTCCGTGGTGCTGAACCATTTTTCCGAGACGCGCCCACACGGGCGCTGTCAGCGGTGCTGAAAACAAAATCTTCCCTGACGCTGCCCAAATCAGAACTGTGTATCTGTTATTTACTCACGTCCTCAAAGAGCAGCAAGCTTTCTCCATCTTAATTCGACTCTACTGCAGAGCAGAGTTTGCGCCGGCGTGATGGGAGGAGATCATGGGCAAGGAGGAAAAACTAATAGCAGTATCGCTCACTTGAGACCTAAGATGCTCCCATGAGTTTTGGAATTGCTCTGCTCCTTACAGCAAAGGCACCATTTTTAAAAGTACTATTCTTTTGACTTTGTCCTTACACAAGGGTTCTGTGGTATTTCCGCCCACGTTTAAAAGGCAGAAGATTTGACAGCAACAAGGCTTTCAAAACCGGGAATTTACATTGTTTTCCAGTGGACTGACTTCCAGGACAAGGACTCATCTGCACCCGCCCAAATACCAGGGCACTGCGTGCGCCCTTTGCCACCGGATCCTCCCCTTCCAATGAGACTTTCTGATTGTGTCTACCAACTCTCCTATTAGGAAACCCGTGGGTTGCATGCAGCTATTCTGTTGTATTCTCGTTCTCACTCTCCCTCCTCTCTCTCACTCGCACTCTTGCAAGAGGCACACCGATACCGTTCTGCTGAGAAGAAAAAACCTACAACTACCTTAAGCGATTAAGACAATATGTGCAACTCTCCCCTTTCCTAGCGATTTCTATTTAAATCTGGCAAGAGCCGACACCAAGCTTTGCAAGAATGGAGTCGGTAAAACAAAGGATTTTGACCCCAGGGAAAGAGGGACTAAAGAATATTGCTGGAAAATCCCTCGGCCAGATCTACAGGTAAGGAAAAGCAAACCTATGTTTGCCTAGGACTCAGCATGAAAAAAAATCTGCAGAGCTATTTCCTTAAATCCTGGTTGCTTAGAGAGATTGTAATATGTTCGGAAAATCTTTTTTGTTGCTCATTGCTGAAGCAGGGCTGCTCTGGAAACCTACTTATTAATTCAGGAATGTTGCACTAAATTAACCTGTCTGCTGTGTGTGTGTGTGTGTGTATGTGTGTGTGTGTGTGTGTGTGTGTGTGTGTGTGTGATTTTTGTTTTGGTACCTGCAGATTGTTATCCTTTCCTACCGAGGATTTATCCTTTTTACAATTAAGAAATGACCTGCACCTGTTCAAAGAGCCTTTCTTTTGTTGCTTATAGTGACACCAAATTAAATTCCTTTAATGCAAAAAAATGAATAAAAAACACAACCACCTAAAAATCTAATCAATAAAATTCCAAAGAGTAGTGGCGAAAAGAAAGCTGGGTCTCAGCTTTAAAACCACTTGAGTAGAGAATCCCCCAGTGGAATCTTCCTTCTGTACTGAAGGAAGAAGAATCAAAATATATCAGTAATTGATAGCTGAAACAGTTCCTCTCTTTAAATCTGAAACAATGTATATGCATTTTTAATTATTTGACCTCTCCTAGAAGTCTATTTCTTGCATGGGAAATGTCACAGTGCTTTTAAGAAAAGCCATAATTATAACCAGCAAAATGACTTTGGAAGTACTAGAAATGATTTAAAATTTTAATCCTCCCTGTAGTCACTATACTAATTATTCTGTAAATTTTACAACTTTACATTTTTTCAAGAATGTTAAATGAATACACATTTTCTTAATAATGTGAAAATCAAGAAGAAAGGGCAGAAACAAAAGGATAAATGATTCTAAGAGAGCGTTAACTTTTGCATATGGGAAATTGAAGCCTTTGGAAATGTATAGGATATGTAAAGAAAATGACCAAGGCACCTCCCAATTTTCCAAATCCCTCTGGTTCTGGTGGGCTTCTTGTAGGCACCATCATGCACCTATGCGGCAGTAGATACTGCAAGGGCCCTGCAGTCCCGCAGCTGCCCTGGAAAGAACTGTTCTTTCCCAGCTCAACTGACATCAGGTGGGGAGTTCAGGTGCAGAGTTTAACTTTGCATATATGAGCATATGAAGCCAATATGAAAAAAAATCACATTAGTTGCAATTTTTCTCTCTTAGAATAAATTGTCGTGTACTCTAACATTGGGATTGGGCTTTAGGAATAAGTATTAACATAGCCACAAATACATTTATGATGTTTCCCCAGTTGGTATTCTGTAGAATTTGGAAGTCTGACATTTTTTTCTGGTGGCCTCAAATTGCTTGACAGCCATCTCCCGAGCTATGCATTCTTGAAATTGATCTAAAATTTTCATTCGCTTTACCTGTGGGTATGAAAACAATTGTGTGTGGATATAATCATTTAAAGGGGCACACATAGAAAAAAGATATATGGTGGATTGGAAAACATCTGCAAATCGTAAACAGAGAGGTTCTTTGTTTAAATATCCGTCTCAAGGGTCCACGGTGTGTTACCCTTCACATTCCTCTTCTTTTTAATAGAAATTTCGCTGATGTATTGTGCACCAAAACAGCACTATCAGCTTTTAGTAAAAGCATTCTATCGCTCTGCTTTCCCCTTTCCCCTCCCCCCAAGGACGAAAGCCTAAAAGCAACTGAATCACTGGGATGAAATCTTAGGAAATACTATGCAAGTTAAGAAACACAAAACGAAACATAAATGTGAGATCTTCTACCTTGGTGTGGAACATCTTACCAGAGTTGATTTGGGGGCGCGTTGGTATAATCTGGGAGTCTCATTTTACGTCTTTGGAAATAGGTCCATGACATTTTTCGGTGTTTGTAACTGAGATAGTAGTGACACAAGATTGTGAATAATTAATTATTCATGTTCTGGCAGTAGGAATCTTAGGTGTCGGCCATATGTTGTGGAGGCCTTTGTTTCAAACTCAAGTAACAAGGGATAAAAGAGTAAGCTGTGTAACAGGAGAGTAATTGTTGAACTGGCATCCTAGGGGCTGGAGGAAGGGGAAGGAGAGTGCGTGACACTGAAAGAGTGTTCACAGACCTTCTCCGCTTGGGCACCGGACGGGACAGGCCTTGGTGCCAGGGGGCTCCCGGGCTTAGCTGGCGGGGAGGGGGGGAGGGGATCCCGGTGTCCTCAACCCGGAAAGCTTCAACTTGGCTGGGAAGGAAGGGGTAGCGTGGGTGCAGGACTGTGCCTGGGCCCGCCCACCACGGAGCAGCCCTCGGGAGGCTGGGTGGCTGGATGAAAGCGGCTGTCGCCTGGGCAGAGCACTGCGCGCGGGAGGTGTCTACACAGGCGCTGAGAAGGCGCCTTTCGGGTCACCCTTACAAACTGCAGACCCCGCAAGAAAGTTAGGCTCAGGCGGTGTATGTGAATCAAGGCGCTGTGGGGTGGATCCCGAGGGAATGGGCACTGGTTGCCCTAGGACAGAAGATATTAAAGTTGAAGAGATGTTGCCTCGGGGAGGGAGACTGGAAGAAGGCTGGAGAGCCCGGGAGGTCCTGAAGCCTGGTGGCGCCCCAGCACCCTAACCCCTGAGGGAGGGGAAGCAGGTCAGGGCCCATCCCCCGAGTCCTGACCGGTCCTGGGAACTGGTAATGGGCCGGCGTCGAGGGTGCCTAACCCGCGGCGTCCTTGCCTCCCCACGGTGTGCCGCGCAGGGTGCTGGAGAAGAAGCAGGAGACCGGGGAGACCATCGAGCTGACGGAGGATGGGAAGCCCCTCGAGGTGCCTGAGAAGAAGGCGCCGCTGTGCGACTGCAGGTGCTTCGGGCTGCCCCGTCGCTACATCATCGCCATCATGAGCGGCCTGGGCTTCTGCATCTCCTTCGGCATCCGCTGCAACCTGGGCGTGGCCATCGTGGACATGGTCAACAACAGCACCATCCACCGCGGGGGCAAGGTCATCAAGGAGGTGGGCAACAGCTGGCCCTGTGGTTTCGCAAAGCCACTTCACCTGTTTGAGCCCCGCTATCCCCATTGAATGAGGAAGGCTTGTCCGGCCCCTCGAGCACTGCCCTTCTAGATTGGGACGCGACAGTATAATCAAGCCCTTTTCACGCTGGGGCAAGTCGCTTCTGTTCTCTGGGCCTTCCTTTTCTCCCCTGCAAAGTGTAAAATAAAGCATCTAGCTCACTAGGTTTTTGAGGAGAGTGACTTTATACAAGGAATTGGTCCTTAATACTGTCCGCTAAAACTAAATCGAACTATTTTCTTTTACTCGGAAGAATAGAGCAGCAGATTAGTTCTAATTTCCCCCGGCTTCCAATTCTCGCCAACATTCTCCTTAACCAAAATGAAACGAAACCGAAAAACAAATCAAACGACTGTGCACACATTTCGGCAGTTTTAGCCGAGGGGTCTTTAGGAGCGTCCCACCTGACTGTCGGAGAGCAGCCGAAGCGGCGCAGGACAGTCTCGGGGTCACGGGGAAGCCAGTCCCGTAATCTTAGGAAGTGCGTTGGGTGACGCTTAGGGAGAGGAGGGTCAACGTCAAGGTCACAGAAACCCGTGGGTCCTGACTTCCTGTTTAGAGATCTGAGCTAACGTAAGCCAAGCAGAGCAAGGGTTGGGGGTTGGGTTGAGAAATTTGCGACGGGCTGTGGATGGGAAGCTGTGAGCGCTGATGGGCCCTGGGTATTCCGGGAAACACTGCAAAGTGCGTTTGGTTTCAAAATTTTATTCAAAGGGGGGAAAAAATAAGGATCCCCAGTTCCCCAGGCCGGATAAGGGCTCTTTTATCTTTCCTGCGCAGAGAGTTCTCCCCAGTTTACTGTAAGGTTCACCTTGTGCAGCGGACCAGGCTGGTGAGGGCGGAGTTAGGCCCCGACCTTCAGACACACCCTCTCCCGCTCTTCTGACCACCTCTGAGCAGCCCCTTCCTCTCCACTGAGTCCCCCAGTTTCCCCGGGCTTTTCCAAATCTTTCTGGCCTATGCCCATCCCCATTGTGCTGGGACCATCCTTCCTACTAGGTTCTCCGACTTCAGCACCTTCCACCCCAAGCGCCCCACCCCCCGTCCCCAGAATTTCTCCAGCTGGGTTCCATTCTCCAAGCGATTCCACTACTGCGTGGTCGGTGGCGGCTAAGTGGACCCGCGTCAGGTGTCTCTTTCCCCAGCCAGCGAACAGAATCCCTTCGTGGGGAGTCCTCATTTCCCAAACTCAAGCCCTGATGGCTCCTCGCTCACGGAGGTGATCCGACCTTCCTGGCAGCTGTCGGGGAGCAAAGCCAGGGCGCCCAACTTCGCTATTAATCACAATCCATTTCAAACGAGCACGGTTTTTCAGTTAAAAGAGGCATTTCTTCTCTGTAAGAAGATACAGATTCAATTTTGTTAGGAAACGAAAATTAAGCCACCCCCATGCTCAGAATGCTGGGAGTACCCCGGGCGGTGAGGGCTGTTCGACCGAGAATTACTGAACATGAATTTTCAGCCCAAGCACTGACCCTACTCTCTCCCTCCACCTGTTTTTTGTTTTGTTTTGTTTTCCTACTCCCATAGAAAGCCAAATTCAACTGGGACCCGGAAACCGTGGGGATGATCCACGGTTCTTTCTTTTGGGGCTACATCATCACCCAGATTCCGGGCGGCTACATCGCTTCTCGGCTGGCCGCCAACAGGTAAAGCATCGGGCCCGGCGGGGGCTCGGGGAGGTGGGACTTGTACCCTCCGAGGGGCAGCGGAGGCCGCGGGCAGGGGCGACGGCCCCGCGGGGTTGGGGAACTCCTGGGCGAGGTCTACTAGTACCCTGGAACCCACTCGCGGGGCTGGAACACTGTGCCTCCTTCCAGAAAAAGGCGCCCCGAACGATTTGGGTTTTCCAGGGCGGGCGCACTTTGTCGCCGCCGCCTCCCTGCCCTGGCGTAACCTGCTTCTCGAGAGGTGGTCGACGTGCCTCTGTGCCTGGTAGGAGCTGAGGCCGGGCAGGGAGCGGGGGAGCAGAGACGGCGCCGCCGAGGGCACAAAGGGATGGGGGGCGTCACTGCGCCCTGGTGTGCACGTCCTTCGGGTGCCCCTGCTCCGTGGGATGCCGACCGCCCCGTAGGGCGCAAAAAAAAAAAGCCCGCCCAGATGGTGCTCTGGGTCTGCAGGATTTGTTTCCATGGAGCCAGGCGGGCTTTCAGGAGCCCCGGGTGCGACTCCACCTGTTAATGAGCTCTGCTGAGTAGGGGCGGGGGTGGGGAAGGCGCTCAGCTGCTTCCAGAGGCCTCCAGCCTGGCCGCGGTGGTGGCTGCAGCCGAGGTCCTAGCGCCAGCCCTCAGCAGTGCCCCCAGCGCCACCTGCAGAGGCACCCCGAAATACGAGGCGAAAGGACTGATGGGATGGGGGTGTCAAGGAGCGCAGCCTGGCACGCCGACTGTGAGAGACAGCTTCATTTGCTTCATTGTGTGTATTTTGATAAATAAAACTAAATGCTTCTTGAATCTAAGTGTTAAGCTGAGAAAGAACAGATGCGCTCCGCCCTTTCAGATATTGCTGCATAGAGACCCCAAATAAAGACTTTGGGCCTTCTTTCAGACCGTGTACCTATGACTTTACCCCTCTCCCTCCCCGCAAAAGGTCAAGTTTTCCTAGGAAGTAATCTAGAACTGGGCACCTCTCTAGTCTTGATCTCCTCTCTGCTTTCCTAAACTGGTCTCTCCCTATCCCTCAGTGAAATCTCCAAGGCCCCTTCCTTGGCTTTTGTCACCTACAATCCATTCACCAGAGGTGTTTTCCTGCGCAAGATTTCTCAGTCATCTCCAAGGCCTAGGGAGAGATTCTTGGAAATTTATTTTAGGCTTAATGCCCCTAGGGTGAGGATTTTTGGACTGGCCTTCAAAATGTCAAGAGGAGAGTGCAATAGATTAGGAATAGTGCCTTTTGAATATCATCTTTACCTTGACATGATGATGGTTAAGACTCAGACCCAACAGAAGAAAAAATATTCTTTTAAAAAATGTATCAGTTTAAACTGAAAATTATTAACTGTAGAGAACCCAATTTTATGGATGGGATAAATTTTAAAAATTGATATAAGGCAGAAAAATGTAAAGGAATATTCCCTTAAATATTACTGGTAATGAACACGTTAGAGTTTTGACTTTTATATCCAAAATGCAGTGTCTTGAATCTTTTTTTTTCCTAAAAATATTTTCTAAAGCAAAACAAACTTCCCAGAAAGATACTCCAAGCATACATATGTAAAATATCTTCACTTCAGTGGGAAAACATCCAACAAGTCACCAAAAAAGAAAAAAGGAAACTCAATAAAATGTGAAATAAAAATACAATGGCTGTGCCTTTAAGTTTTTTTTCAGAGTCAAAACCTTCAGCTTGCCAAATGTTAAAATGCTAACATTTTCCTGCCAGGAAAAAACACTAGGGATGCTCCAGCATTCCCTCTTTCTAACACTGGGAGGTCAGTAAACAGGTTTTCTTAGTTAAAAAAAAAAAAATTCAAGCTCATTGCTAGCATTTGTGTCATGTTTAGTAAAGAAAAGACTGATGTTGACTCAGGTTCTAATTTGTTTGGTAGATTTTCCTCAAGGGAAAAATTTTCTGAATTTTAGAATTATTATTTGAATCCAAAACCACCTTACCTTTAAGTGGATATTTAGAGGAGAGAAACAATATTTTCATACACAATGCTTTGTATTCTCCAAGGCTGAGAAAATAAAGTCAAAATTTATTGTAAAATCTTGTGAACAGATAGAAGAGTATAGATTCACTTCCTTATCACATTTTAAGACTTTTACGTACTTGCTTTATTTTGAAAATAATATTACAAAACATACAGTGAGAAATATACAGCCTCCTGTGAAAACAGGTTTAAAATGTATAACATTCCCTTTTCTGATTATAAAAGTATTACATATCAAATAAGAAAAATATATTAAAAAGAAAGGATAATAAAAAAATCATAAATAACTTAATCACCCAGAGACACCTTTATTGACAAGTTGATGAATGTCCAATTAGTCCTATACATGCTACATAGAATTTTATCTTAGAAGACTTTTTTAACACAAAATTTTAGAGATTTTTAGAATTTGCTTGAAAGATGTATATTTCCTTTTTCAAAAACAATAAAACAACACAGCAAGACCAGTTTTCCACCTACAGGCATTGTATACCCATTCTCCCTTCCCTATAGATCATTTAATAATAGAACAAGATTTCCCTTGGGTGGGATACTGGGGACAGAGTCCTTTCCCTCTAGGTGTAAAAGAAGCTCATTTTGGAAAGTGTTTGCCATCAGCATTGTGGGTGGAACTAGAGTAGAGGAACTGAAGTGTGTGGAGACAGTTCCTCTAGAGAGAAGGGCTTCTGGTTACACCTCCTGGCAGATTTCTCAATGAAAAACAAATGACGATGATTTGGCTTCTCCATTTCATGGATTAAGCAAAAGCAGCCCTACTCTTTGTCAGAATACAGATTCTTGGTCCTTTTTCTTGTCCGATTCTAAGTATTCTTGCTTTCCTGCTCAATGAGAAGAGAAGGTGGGGGAGTAGTGGCAAAAGGAAACTGGGTCTCAGGGAGACCTCTTGCATCATTTTTTTCTTTTGCCTTTCCTTAAAGGGCTATTGCACATCCTGGGCCGGAGAATTTAGTCAAATCCATGGAGGGCTTTAGAGTGGGGAATCAAAGGAAGATTCCTCACAAAATCTGTAATATTTAAGATGAGAACATATTTAATACAGTGATAAGAAGGTATTGGAGGCAAATTCATTTTGTCTTTAAACAATAAAGAGCATAGGGCTTACAGTAACTCAAAAATTTATGAATGTGAAATTGCTAAAAAACTATCTTTATCTTGCATTTAGAGAGTGATGAGGAACCTGGTCAAGTATTTAGTGGGAGAAATAACAAAATTTTTACAAAGGCATAACCAAAGAAGTTCAGATTTACCAAAGGAGTTTGGTCAACACTATATTTTTAATGGATGATATTGTATTCACAAAGACTATTCCTGCCTCTGTCTAGGTGGCAATATTATCTAAGCCCTATTTTAAAAATTTCCCTATTCTGCTCCTGTCCTCCTGATTTCCCAACTCTGCTTTAATTTTTTATGTAGCACTATTGCCAGCTATCATACCACTATTTTTCTTTCTCATCTATAACTAAGAAATAACTGCCTTCCTACAATAAAATGTAAGCTCCATGAGTGCAAGCAGTTTTGTCCTTGTTATTTACACTGCTCTATCCCTAGCACCTCAAAGAGACCCGGACCCATGATAGATACTTGTGGAATAAATGAAATAAACATCACAACAAAGTGTTTTGCACCTTTTAAAAAAGGCAATATTACATAGTGGTTAAGATACAGGATCTAAAGCCAAATGGCATGGGTTCAGACTCCTGGATGTATTACTTAATAACTGAATGACATAAAACATTATTTAACATCTCTGAGCCTCAGTTTGCATTTCTGTAAAAGGGAGCTAATCGAACTATCTACCTAATATGAGTATCATGACAGCTAAATAAGAGAATATGTGTAAAGTTCTTAGATATGCCTGGCACTCAATAATTGTTGGCTGTTATCATTTATTTTTAATAACATCTTAATTCAGGAAAAATTGAAAGAAAAAACCTCTTATGATCACTCAATATCACTTGTGTTTAAGCTTGCTGTATTAGTAATGCAAAAAGATTATTTCTATTGTGATAAAAATACCTCTTTTCACATGTCAGATTTCTGCCTTTAAAATTATTTTCCCATACACACTATTCACAATTAAAATTATTGTTCACTGAAAATGTCATAAATCTCATTTGAAGGCTTGTAAAGGGCTGTCTTAAAAAATTACTTATAGCCAAGAGTGTAGAGAGCGCTAGTATTTCAGTGCATGCAATCTTTGAACTCTGGCCAGGCATTATAAATGTGCATAGAGAAATCCATTTAAGTTTGAGGTTAGGCTTCTCTGATGAAAATTAAAGGTTATTTCCCCCACCCCTATCCTTTATCAAAGAGGGTTCAGTTCCAAGTGCAACATTTTATCTTTTCAGGTATTTCTTGGGTTTCTAACTTGACTTTTGCTAAAGAGAAAACAGTTCTTTATTCAGATAAGAGATTGAAGATCACATGTATCTGTAGCATATAGTGAACGCCCTATAACAGAAAGAACCCATATTAGAACTGGACAGGGCTCATCTAATCCAATCCTCTCACTTTATCCATCAGAAAAGGAAATAGAGAATCAGGGAGGCGGTGACTTGCTCAAAGTCACAAAGAGATTGTGACTAAAACTCAGGTGTCCAGTGATACATGACCACAGGCTCTCTCTATGTTGAAATTTATCATCCCTGCCTCATATTATGTGCTTTATCGCAAAGTTCACTTTCAGTAGCAAGCTGAGCCCTCTGCCCTCTGAATGAGTGCCTGCAATCTATCATGCCCCAAATCCAGGACAGAAATCCACGAATTAGAGAGAGAAGGCTTTAGCAGGCCCAAGGGATTCTTAGATTTTTGTGGCAGGAGAAACATACTGTATTTTTGTGTGTGTCCTGGCTCCCAAATGATTTGGCCATAACATGAGTGATTCTGTTCTTTTCCCTGCAAAAGGGAAAATCCAAACTTGATAATGACTTAGACAAATAGTGTGATTTTTCTGGAGGAAAAAACGTGGTATTTGGAACTTTTTCTCCTGACGCAGCCCTTTGGGAGTTTGAGCTTCTAGAAGATTGTAGAGGTTTGAGCGCGACTGGGATAGTTTAAAGCTTTTGTCTACAAGAAAGAAGAGGTTCTTCCTTGCAATTTTGATTGATACAACTCAATTTGTACTACTGATATAAAAAAGAGAAGCTTTATACTTAAAAATGAACAAATTTTAATACATGGATTATAGAACTGTTTACTAATGTGCATTTGCATTTATGTAAGTGGAATTTGATATACTTTAGGTAAATATCTGGCTTGCCTGATTATGAAAATGTGAGAATGATCTTTAGGAAGATGAACAAAGATATTTTAAACACATCTTCATATTTTAAGTCCAGAAAGAAATAATTTTACTGGTGTTATTCTGTCATTTTTCTTTCACAGAAATAAAATAATGAAGATGTGCTTTATGTATTGTAATAAGAATTGTAAATAGATTGTTAAGTCTCATCACCAAATACTCTCTCCCTCTCCCTCTCTCCCTCTCTCCCTCTCTCCCTCTCTCCCTCTCTCCCTCTCTCTCTCTCTCTCTCTCTCTCTTCTATCATCTTTTCTCCTCTACACTTACTTATCCATTGTAACATGGATTGCAAGCAGGGGTTTCTTAACACTTCCAGTGAGAAATATTTGCAAATTCCTTTTGGTGAGAAAATAATTCAGACTATGAGCATAAAGCCTGCTGCAAGAGACCACCATCCTGCTATGATGGAATTGGTTTATAGTCCTCCAGTCTTTTAAGGCCAGAGGTGACTATCTCTATTTCACTCATCTAGCTGCCTATCAAACATCTAGCCATCTTCCCATTGTGGGCTCTATAGGTTAGGCATCTGGGGCAATGCAGAAGAGGCCTTCTTTTCTTCTGACAAAAGAAAATACCCTTTCCAGGAGATGAATAGATGTATCTGGGAGGAGGAGTCCCTAAGGGCTTGCACGTGGTTTGCTGACACACGCTTCTCTCTCCTTCCATTCTCCTCTCCTCCCACCCTTACTAGGTCTGGCTTCCCCTGCCGCTGCCACAGCCTACTACTGCAGTGCAGAAGCAGCCTCTGGGGGGAGGGACGTGATTTTGAGGGAGGAGAGAGTCAGGTGGGCAGCTGGTAGAATGATTCTCCCGCTGCCATATGCCACTGTTGGGGCTGTCTAATTTCTCTGTCATGAGTGATGAAGTCATTTTTACAACATAATGAGGTACCAAGGGACCCAGAGGTCTGGCTTGTGCTTGTGTATTCCTTTTTTAATTTGGGAATGGGGGCATCAGATGTGACAAAGGGAGGCACCGGAGTCCTGATTTGATTAGATTAAATCCATTAAACAGCCTGAATCAGTCTATTCCTACAGACCCTCTAGAAGAGGATTAGTGCCACACCTGGGGTGAGGAACACTAGATCCCTGTTAAGTGACAAGCCCCTACCCAAATGGAAACTGATTGATTGATTCCGGAAAAATAGATATCATCTGTAGAAATGACAAGTCACCAGTGTTCCTGTCACCTCTTCCGGGCAAATCCTTGTCGGGTGGGCTTGATATGTGAGGTTGTTTGTGGCTATGGGTCATAGAAAAAGAAGATGACTGGGAATTTCACAGCTAACTCACTCTGGGTCACAATGAATGTTAATCATCAGGCAGGGCGTGATGCCGGTTTTCAGCAACTGCATTTGTTTTTCCAAACATTTCTATATCAGGGATACTATACGCCTCTCAATTCTGGCAATCTGTTTGGTAATATAGAATCTCCTCTCCCTCTCTCTATCTTCTCTCTCTCTCTCTCTCTCTCTCTCTCTCACACACACACACACACACACAATTCTTTTCCCTTTTTTGTCTTACAGTGTGAAATGATTATATTATCTTACATATAATCACTTTAAGAACACTGGAGTGTGTGTGTGTGTGTGTGTGTGTATGCATAACAAGCAGAAGAGAAACAAGTAAAATGAGATTTTAACTTGAAAATAAGCAAATTGAATTCATCTCAGTATGTCATTGGCTGCAAGAGAAATCATGAGGAAAACAACAATTTTAAGTAGCTTTCAAGTGGTTTATCGTTTTGAAAATCAATCTTAATAAGCAAATGACTCTTATTTCATTTCACAGAAATTGTAATGATGTTCTTTGAGACATTTAGAGCACCCATCAGTTTCTAATCCTGTTCTTCAGGCACAGAAAAGTTAAGATTTTTCATATTTAGTTTGCACATTTCTTTGCTTTTCTTTCTCAAGCCAGTTACTTACTTATGTTCGCACCAGGAGTGGGTTATAAGGTAGCACGTTAGCTCCAATTATAAGGAGAAGGGCTTTAAACAGAATAAAATACCATTTTAGTTGAGATTCATCTTATTATTTGGAACTTCAAGTTCAGCAGTATTTATCTAATTACTAATTAGATAGTTTGACTATTTGTTCAGCAAAAGCAATATATTAGTTTCGTTCATTGCTAAAAAATTAGTGTAATTTGCTAGAATTTTCACTGATGGTTTATTTTTATATATGGTACTGACATAAATATAAATACACTGATATAAATATATTGTCTGATATTACATATACTGATATAAGTACTGCCTGATATTATAGATAACCTAGATTTACAAGCCAGAAAATCAAAAATTTATTTAAAAATGGAAAAATATTTATTTGGGGAAATTTATTTCTAAAAAAGTTTTTTAATATAAAATATAATATTTCTTTATTTTTCTTCACATTATTCACCTTTATTTGGAAGAAGCAGTGATCAGACCTTATGTGAGTTTCTTAACTGAAATGGATTATAAAGCAAGAAACAAAACAAATGGAAAACCCAGGCTATAAATCAGAAATTGGATTAATTTTACAAGTGTGTAATTGGTTAATTATATTGAATAGAGTCTTAAATGTCTATTCTATAATCACCAATTCATTAAAACATTCTCAGATAAACTACATTATTATTTGATATGTTTTAAAGTTTAACATTTAACCTATGGCGAGGCATTGAA
Source organism: Balaenoptera acutorostrata (assembly GCF_949987535.1). Taxonomy (NCBI): domain Eukaryota; kingdom Metazoa; phylum Chordata; class Mammalia; order Artiodactyla; family Balaenopteridae; genus Balaenoptera; species Balaenoptera acutorostrata. The sequence continues at coordinate 35,800,606 of NC_080072.1, read as the reverse complement.
AAGATGTACCTGAAAAGAATCCACAATGGAATTTCAAAAGACAAAAAGGTTGTAAAAATGAATCTGAAAAACAACAGAAATTTTCTCTTTGAGCCTTCTGAAGTCAAGCAATAGCATGACTGTTTAATTTATATGATGGAGTAGAGGACAGCCTTCTCCTAATCCATAGTTAAAAAGAGTCCAGAAATCTAGCTTTTAGATTAAAATGGGGAAAAGTAGAAAGCCAGCTCCATTGCATGGAAACACAGAAGAGACACTCTAATTATGTGAAGTGGAGAGGGGTGAGTGAATATCAGAAGAGCTTTTCAATCAATGTGAAGTAGATCATTCAGGTATAAAATTTCTACCTCTCCCTAAACAGTACATTTGTATTGGGGGTGGGAAGAGAGAGGATATGAAATATAAATTGTCTTCATAATTGCCTTAGTTTTCCATTTCAGGAGGCAGATGCAATTAGAATTAAATAGAATAATAAATATACGTATCACTAAACTTTTTATACATATCATCATTCTTCCTTATAGCAACTCTATACGGCAGACATTATTATACTTGTTTTACTGATGAGAGAACTGAACACAGAATAGCAGAGTTATTTTCCCAAAGATCACTACCTGGTAAGAGGAAGATCTGGCATATGAGCCCCAGTATGTCTGATTTCAAAGGATGTGCTTTTTACTAAATATATTTTTCCTATTGAATAGATTTGTGTGTATGTTCTTTAAAAAAAATCTATTTTATAGTCTCTTTTTTAAAATTACTACATTACTTAGTGCTGGGCTAGGTCCATAGGAAAGAGCAGCACAGCTGTGGAATAATTTAAAATATTTATTTATTTGCATCGTTTTGATTTTTAGACAAGTCTTTTGATAAACTTGAAAAACAGGTAATGCTGGGTAGTATTTTCAGGGCAATATTGCCGTGAAATGCAATTGTGTGTCAGAGACTGGTGCTAGGGAAACTAAAACTCACATGAATATTAAATGTTTCTTAGCATGTGATCTATTTCCTTCTGTTGAGATATCAAAAATGTATTCAATGCTTATATTTGTTTGTTTTTGTAACATCAAGCCAAACAAAAATTATGACTATCAAGCATAATACAGCATATACAACTATGTTAAATATTGATAAATGGAGAGATTCTTTAAGAGGACAATATATCACCTCTGAAGCATTACCACCTAGTTTAATTTTGAAAGCAGAGCTTCAAAGACAGTGGTTTCAAAAGCTAATGAGGATGTTGTGCTGAACAGAAAGTGAAATGGCAGCTGGTTTCAGGAGATTCCACAGTGTTGTCTGGAAGACTTAAGGGTGAGGCCAGACTGGGTCATGTACTTGAACTCAGCAACTATTTCAAGTGAGGATTTATCCACAGGAGTACTCTAAATTCTGTAGTCCATAGCTACCATCCTACAGTTATTCTATGAGAGTAACTCAGCTTCTTAGAATTATTAGGATACCCAGAACAGCAGTTTGTCCCCATTAAAAACTCAAGAACAAATAAATGGTCAATTGATTTTAAGGCTATTGGGATAAAGAAAGCTCAAAGAAAAAAAGACCTGTTATCACCTATGTATATCTCAGGAAGAGAAGATTTCATTTCCCTCGATTTAAAATCTTTATAAAAAAGAAACTGGTGATCATTTCTTAAGAGCATGCCACATGCAAAGTATTCTGCTACCATCAAGGAGTTTGAAGAAATGAAAGACCTGGACTGTGTCTGCCAAGAGACACAAATAACGTGGGGGATGGAGGAACACATGAAGTCTTGGGTTAAGTCTTATAAAAATGATCTACAGTGCTTTAGGAATATCTGAGAGAGGCAATTAGCTGGAAAAGAAAGGCATGCCTGTGTGTGTATGGTGGGTAGGTATTGGGGGCAAATCTGTGGGGATTCCAAGACAAGTAAAATTGATCTGAAGAAGGCTGTCAATTTTTGCTTGTTTGTTTCCTGTCAGGTATTTTAGATAGACTATTGAGGCACAGATTGAGAGGCTGATGCATTTTAATCAATTCTATATGCCCTCAGAATGGGAGCTAGAATTCATGCACTTTAAGCTTCTAGAATTTCAGGATAATACAGAACGACTTTGAATCCATGGTCACAGAAATAGCATTATTAATTAGGGCAAAAACATTCTGAAAGAAAAAGACAGAGAATGACACTTCTCTGAAAACTCTGTTGAATGTTAGGGAATTTCTATATCATGATAGCTGATATTATAAACTACTTACTGTTAACCAGATACTGTCTCCTTTCATAATTGATTCATTTAATCTTCATGATAATTCCTTGAATTATGAAGACATATTATCTCCATTTTACAAATGGAGAAGGTAAGGCTTAGAGAATTCAAGTATTAACAACTTGCACATGGTCAGACATAATAAGAAATTAGAGTTGGAAATTGAATTCATACAGTGTAACCATAGAATGTGTATTCTTAACTAATGTTATGTCATGCTGTTTATATGTCCCCAAGAAAAATATGGCAGCTGCTCGGTCAATTTGGTTAATGAAGACAATCAAAACCACGTCAAAGAACTTCACTTTGGGTCTTGATCAAATGATCTAATTATGATTTGTATTTTATAAAGGACATTGTCCTTTTCAGCAGGTGTTTCCATTCCACCCATGCTGCTCCCCTCTATAATAAAAGGTAAGGCTCTTACTTCAGCTATGACAAGCTCTGTTCTCTCTGGGCCTGCCCCTTGCCCCAGATCTGTCTCTTTTGTGACAGCTGGGGGAATATCTAGCATAGTACTGCTAAATCAATGATTCTAATATCACGAAAAGCGACATCAGCATCACCAGGGAACTTGTTAGAAATGCAGATTCTCAGGCACCGTGCAAACCTAGGGAATCAGAAGCTCTGGCACCCAGCACTCCGTGTTTGAACAAGCTTCCTAAGGTGATGATCATACATGAGGAACTCTGGAAATCGTAGTGCTGAACTATGTTATATCCTAGAACTTCTTTTCCATACTCAGTTTTACTATTTCTTCCACTTCTTTTGTGAAGCTTAGATTTTGTTCATAAAAAGACAACCCTCCTGAAATGAGCCTCTCCATTTAACTACTTACTTCAAAGCCAACTACTAGGTATAAATTAAATAAGTTACAAGGATGTAAGTACAGCACAGAGACTATAGGCATTACTTTATAATAACTTTGTATGGAGTTTAATCTATAAAAATATTGAATCACTATGTTGTACACCTGAAACTAATATAATGTTGTAAGTCAACTGTACTAAATAAATAAACAAACAAACCATAGGAAGGACAGAGTAGAATTCTGCTCTCACTCCCCACTGCTTTGACAATCCACCTTTCAATAATGTTTTGGTCTTTCAGAGTTTTTGTTATTTTATCTGTTGCTGCTGGCAATATTAGTGCTAGTATTAGTTCTGCCCCTATTAAAGTACAATAGAGCTTAGTGGTTAAATAACTAGGATCTACAACCAGACTGAGTCATTATAAATCATAGTTCCCCACTTAATGTCTATGTGACCTTAACAACTTATTTAACTCACTGGGACTTGGTTATTTTATCTGTGAAATAAGAATAGTAGTGGTGGCCCTCTAATAGAGTTGCTAGTTTAAAATGAGAATCTAGAATAGTGTCTGGCACACACTAGCATAACACCATTGGCTATGATTATTTCTACTTGACTGACTCACACTTATGGGTGTATTTTTATGTGCCAGGCACCAGACTAAGCCTTTTAGGTATACTATTTCATTTAGCCTCACAGCAATCCTATGAAATATAATAGATTACTATAATCATTGAACATTGAATCTTAAATGCTTAGGATATGCCAGACATTCTTCTGGGTGCTTAATTTGTAATAACTCATAGGTTCTGTAAATATCCATGTTTTGTAGATGAGGAATGAAGCATAGATAGTAAAATAAACCATTCAAGATCACTCAACTAATAAGTGACAGAAATGGACTTTGAATCCCAGATGTCTGGCCTAGTAACCATGCTCTAGACCATTACACAGCACTGCCCTTTTTATAGACAAGGAATCAGAAGCCTAGAGAGATTAAGTAACTTTCCAGTCACATAGTTATTAAGCAATAAAGCTAAAGTTTTACAAAAATTTCTGTACAATATTTATGTCATCTTTTTTTTCTCTACCAACTTTACTGACCTTGGCCCCTTTACTCCCCTGCAAGCCTCCATCTTACTTGAACTTACATGCATGCTGGTCACCTTCTGTCTCCCTGACTTCATAGTTGCCTCTCTTCTCAATTTCAGTAAGCTTCATATTTACTTGACTTTAGGGGCATAATTGATTTCCCTCTATGATCACCCTAAACTCCATCATCTCCAAGATGTCATGGACTTATGGTCTCTTCTCTTGCCTTCCTTAGCCTTCCTTATCCTATCTACATTTCCTCAAACCCTCTTCACAACTTCCCTGTTCATCATCTCACTCCTGATGTTCTTACTTCTACTCACGTGTACTACTGTGTCCAGCCATTTTCAATACTGCCCTAGTTTTTGGTATGTAATGTAATCTCTTCTATGTTTCAAAACTTTGCTGATCCATTTCCTCTTTGGAATTTCTTCATTCTTTTTTAGATTAATCTTCCAAAGCCCAACTTTAAAGTTTCCTCCTGATGGACTTGTTTCCTGGTCACCCCAGCTGGAATGGACTTTTCTCTCCTTTGCTTTCCATTTGTACTCTTGTTTTGACCTTTGGCATATGTTGTCGCTTGGCTACTTGTCTTTCCTTTTCTCTTCTACTACACCAAGGACATCCTTGCCTTTTTCTAGCTGCCTAGTTGCATCATGTAGATGAAAGAGCGCAGATTTACAGATTTCCGTATCTGACAGTTCTGGATTCAAATATCAGCTCTGTTGCTTGCTTTTTTCTTGCACAGTCCGTCTCTACTCTCTGATTTATAAAATGAAAAGAAAGTGTAACTCAGAGAGTTGTTGTGAGGATTAAGTGAATTAATGTAGGTGGAGAAAGTATAGTAAGTGCTCTGTAAATTGTAGCTCCCTTCTCCTCAACACAGTACCTTAAATATAGTCTCACAGAGGTTTGGAGTGTGAATGCATAAATGAGTGTTGAATGAAGTGTCTGCTTCAGTTTTGGCTGTATGTAGTACATCAAGAAAAAGTGTAAAGTCTTCCCATATTGGCTGAGAATTTTGATAACCATAATTTTAATTACTTGGCTGTTGATTTGGATATCATTTTCATGAAATTAGAAAAGAACACTAGGTTCTGAAAAGTTCGATGGATTGTATTCTTAAATAGTTAGAAAACAAGTCAGTCCATTTTTATGATGCAATGGCCACTAATAATAAAAATGGATGGTTAAACAGATTAAGAAAGTTAAAAGTAGGAAGCATTTAGAAATGTCACAGATTATATAATTGCAAACACTATATTCAGGGTAAGAGTGGAAAATAAACATCTAAAGTGATCTATTGACATTTTATCTCAGGAATAGTAGTGTGATTTCAAGTAGCTTTGTGAAGATGATTATTTAAATTTACGGTTAGAATACTGAAACACATTACTAACTACATATTATGTGCATAATTAGGTATAAATCCCAGTGGCAAAACCCACTGACTTTGAAATCAGACAGACTAGATTTGAAGCAAGGCTCCTCTACCTAGAGCTGGTTAACAACTTGGGCAAGTGATTTCACTTATCTCAAGTTTAGTTTCTTCATCTATAAGATGGGTGTATTAATAATGCCTATGTCATTAGGTTGTTAGATGGTTGTGGGTTTTATGGCATGTGAAGTGTTAGCATCGTGTCTAGCAAGTTAAATAAGCGCTTATTAAATTTAGCTCTGACTATAGTGTGAGTTGAGTACCAAATAGTTCATAATTGATTCAGCTCTACTAGCAGGTGAGTTTGTCCCCCAAGGGATATTTTGCAATTGCTGGAGACATTTTTGGTTGTCATAACTTGGAGGCATGTGCTACTGGCATATAGTGCATAAAGGTCAGGGGTGCTGTTAATATGATACAATGCACAGGACTACATCCCACGACAAAGAATTAACCATCCTAAAATATCAGTAGTGTGGAGGTTGAGAAACCTTGAGCTAAAGAATGGATAAAATTCATCTCTCTCTAGTTTATCTAGAGATAGCAGTATTTTAAACTCTTTCAAATAGGGAGAAAGAAGCTGATGATTAAAAGCTATATTCATAGAAAATAAACATCATGCATCATTCTTTCAAAATAAGTACAGTATTAGAAAAGAAGACACATGTTAGATAAACCTGGATTTTAAAAAGTACAGTGGTTTTTTGTTGTTGTTTTAATTTTTTTTATAAAACTTAGCATGCAAAATTATCACCTGGACTACTTATTAGAACAGATTTCCAGGCTTCACTCCTAGCACATTCTGGTTTGCAAAGTCTGGAGTGAGAAATCTGCATTTTTAATAGCATTCCAGGGAATTCTAATGCAGCTGGTTCATAGATGACAGTTTGAAGGAATTCTTCCAAAGGGCTGAATGGGGTGGATGCATAACTCATATAGACACTTTTGAAAATCCTTTAGCACCATGTAGCTCTGGTTCTCCTTATCCTTGATGTCTTAAGCAGCCCCAGTCTCATTATTATCAAGCATAATAAGCAAAGTGGGATGGATCTACAGAAAGATGCTCTCAACACTAGTTTTTCAGTATCAAGACAGCCTACCCATATGCCCAAAACTCCTGTGTCATTTGCACTTTCTGCCTTCATCCTCTCTGTTGCACATGTTCAACATTCAAACTCCCAGAATAGGGGAAAAATATGTTTTCCTCATTGGGCTTTGGGATCAGGTACCATTTACCACTAGGTCCAGGAAACTTGCCACATATATTTCCTTCTATCTAGTTCCTCTCAGCCCTAAAGGAAACCTCCAAAGTGTTCTGGGATTTGCACACAAGAACATGTGGATTTCAGTCTTAAAAGAGGTGAAAATTCCTTCAACTTGAAAGTAATCAAGCATGAAAATACATTTTAAATCAATTTAAATAACAATTTTGGATTTTTATTTTATAAAGACAGGTTATGGGATTTTTGCATTTATTTTCTGAAAAATAAATCTATATTTGGCAGAAGTTTAATATCACTGCATGTGTGGCATTTTAATGGGAATAATCATTTCTAGGAATAGAAAGTTTCTATTTTGTGCTAAACATTTAGGAAATAAGTTATTCTTTGACTCAAACTCAAAGATACCTATTCAGCAACAGCACAGACGAAGAATGGAACAGAATATTCACCTCCTGAGTGACTAGTTACTTCTGAAGAGAAGCCATTGAGGGCAGGTGGATATTAGGCTACATCAAGTAAATAAATGTATTTGGTTCAGTCTATGATTCATAGAAAAAGAGCTGATCCACTTCAGCCCTTCATAAAGCCATTTCTCAAATTTCAGGAGCAGATTAATAATGATCAAGGCCCCTTTCAGAAACTCACGTCTTTAACAGTTACATTTAAATGTGCCCTTGGAAAAATGAGAGCTTCTATGAGGCAACCAATCTTGACTGAATCCAAGGCTCTAAGTTTGACTTGAAAAAACTTGCACAGAACACACAGCTTAGCTCATTAGATATAATGTGTCCCCAAATTTCTTTGCCAGAAAATATTTCTAAATTTACCCAGTTAAGGAGATGTTTTTCTTGCTTAGTATTAGCATTATGGAAGATTTTTCAGCTGATGACTGAATGGAATTTTTACTTGCAGATGGATAAAAGTGTTAGCAATTTTGAACTGTTGTTTTTATGTATGCAAGGACAGGTGTGTCTCAGACAGAATCCCACCACCTACCCATCTACACAAAAAGACATACAAACCTGTGATAGATATATTAAGTGATCATGATTTCTATTATAAACATGTCCTGAGGGAGCTGATCATGAGATTTGTTTCATAAAATTTTATGAATGGAATCATATTTACCATGCTTCATGGTATCACATGAGGTACAATTCCATTTAGGCATTTATTATTTCTTCAACAACTCTTCAGTGAGTATCTACTATGTATCAGGCACTGTGCTATGCATTAGAGATACAAAAGTGTATCTGAAAAACAAGCTCTTGCCCTTAAGCACCTTACATTGTAGACTGATATATAGACCAAAAACATATACAATGATTAATTATCTATTTGCAGTTTGTAATTAGATCTGTGAAGAAAGTGAATAAAATTAAGTATAACCAGATTTATTGGGTCCTTCTTTTATTTCTTGTGCTTCAAATGATGTAGTAATTCAAGGTAGTCCAAGTATCTATTTGCAATGGCTAGCCAATCAAGTTCAGAACATTCTTATTCTTTTAGAAAAAAACAGTCTACCTTAAAATTGCTTGCAATTAACTTGATCTGAGAAACATAGATCTATTAACTCCTTTTATTTTCCAGGGTTTTTGGAGCTGCCATACTTCTTACCTCTACCCTGAACATGCTAATCCCATCAGCAGCCAGAGTGCATTATGGGTGTGTCATCTTTGTTAGGATACTGCAGGGACTTGTTGAGGTATGCAACTACAGGATGACATCACTTTAAGTTTGGCATGCTAGTAAGAATCAGAAGATTATCTTTGTTTTGATCTACAAATAAATATATTTTATTAGGTTGTGTCTACAGAGTGCTAAAAAAAATTGGAAAATTAGAAATCAGATGTCTTTAAATGATGACAAACTACAACTATGACTGCTTACCCCCACTTCTCTAGAATTTAGTGGTGTTAAAGAAATGTCTAGTGACTATTTGACTTAAAAAAAATAAAACAGGCACTTTTGTTAATATGCTGTGATAAAAATTTTGAGTCCATCCTCTGCTGGTGATAACCTTGAATTAATACCTTTGGAGAGTTTTATAACAAGTCCCTGTTGGCTTTAAATCACGATCTGAGTTTTCGCTAAAACATTTCATTGAATGTATACTTTTGGCATCTAACTCTAATGATTGACTTTTGCTCCATCAGCCTGTAGCCTTTGAAAGAACATCATTTAAAAACTTGAGAATGGCATACCTGTTGCCCCTTCTCTTTCCATGAAGTATGGTGGGAGTAGACAAGCCAGATAAAGTGTTAAGGCACTGAAAACAATTTCCTGTCTCTCCATAAAGAAAGAAGAAATGATAGGATCAAGATAACAGAAAAAGAATATTTTAAAGGTTTTAAGTTCTAGACACTAATTTCAGGAAGTATGACCTTCAAGGAGCTAAGCGTCACCTTCCTCTGTAGGGATTCCTTATACTTAGGGATAACTGAGTTTAACGCCTCACAAAAATGTCTCTCAAATTACTCAAACTGTTCAGAATTGCAGATGAACTGAGTAATAGAGGATCTTTTCTTTGGCCTTAATCAGAAGAAACTTGAGGTAGTAGGAAGTCTTGAAGGGCGGGATGAATTTGAACAGGTGACTAAAAAAAAGGCCATGTCTTACCTGGTCTGGGCTGAAAGTTTTTAAAATGGAATTTCATGAAATGAGCAAAGAAAGGTCCATGAGTGGCAGCTTTTCCTAGGACCTTGCGCCCATTCTAAGGAAACAGCATTAGCATCAGAGAAGTGAATGTACGTATTTTCCAACGATCCTGCATCCTAAATGGTGATGGATATCTTCTCCCATCATAGGGCGTCACCTACCCAGCATGTCATGGGATATGGAGCAAATGGGCCCCTCCTCTAGAGAGGAGTAGACTGGCAACCACCTCCTTTTGTGGTGAGTATTATGTGCAGATATAGTTATGGCAGGTAAAAGCTTAGGAACAACTTTGATAAGAGTTGGAAGTTGGTAAAACTCACCTGTAAAACCATTTGTGGTATGTCTATGTATACGTGAGGAAAGGTTTTTGACCCACCATTTCAATTTCTGTAATTATTATTGGTCTCCTCAAATCCTCTATTCCTTCTTACATTTTGTATTTTATAGTAGTTTGTTCATTTCATCTGGTTTTCAAATATATTTATGAATAATTTTTATTATAGCCTTTTAAATGTTTTTTTTTATTATAGTATTGTTTTTATATATCTGACTTGGGTATGTAGGTACTATTCACTTGTGTAGTCTTGTACTCCTAAGGCTAAGTACATAGACATATGTATGTGTTGGGATGTGCATGGGTGTGAGTGCACATGCACCCAAGTGTGCAAGGGTGTGTTTGTGTGATCCAACCAAGGAACATGAAAAGAAGTCAAGAATTTTATTGATTTCACTTACCTTCCTCCCATTTTTCTCTTCTACTTTAGGTTCCTATGCTGGAGCTGTGATTGCAATGCCTTTAGCTGGCATTCTTGTACAGTATACTGGCTGGTCTTCAGTATTCTATGTCTATGGTATGTTGCATTTCTATACAATAGAGTTAAAAGAAATGTGCATAAACTAAAACAGTAAGATAGATCAGTGACTATACTGTGTTTGCTAATTATTATTTTTTCATTAAGATTCCTTTCCTTTTATTCTGAGAAGATCAAGGAAAATGTTTTAGCTCTGTGATTTTCTCTACACTGTTATTGTTTTTAAAAGCAACCACATTGCTGATGGAAACTTTGTAATATATGGTATGTGTTGTCCTTGATTATGAAATAATTAAATTAGCTCTTGATTCAAAGCTGATTAAGAGGAAGAAGCTGGGCAGCACCCACTTCTCTTTTTTGGCTACTGCTTTCTTGGTCATTTCCCTAATCCTGCTTCCTCAAGACTCAATAGGGGTAGAAAGCTGAAAGATGATATTAGTGCTAATGTAAAAATTCAATTTTGTGATGAAATATTAGCAGTCAGCTGCAGCAGCAGCACATTTTAGTCCACATTTCCCCAGAATTAAAGAAGATTAAGTGGAAAAAAAATGACACAAAACCCAAAGTCCAAACTCCCTTTCTGTTCACTTTCTAACCAGAATCTGGAAGCTTACTACTTGAAAGTATCCCTGTAGTCTCTCTCTAAGAGATGCTTTTTTAATAAAAAGGAAAGAAGAAATATAAGATCTGGATTCCAACTGATGCTGTCACTGATTAATACCATTTTTGAACATGGGCAGGAGAATCTGAAAGATTAATGAAGTCATGGCGAGCAGAACAGGACCTGGCTGCTTCCAAATTTGCTATGATCCATTCTAATTTTGAAATGTTCTCATCAAAGCAAGTTCTTATATTTGCAGAACGTTATTAAATGTACTTTATAGTAGGGTCTCTTATCCTGGTTCAAAAGCCATGGTTGGTTCCCACTAGCTATTTTACATTTGGTAGTGTATATGTGTCAGTGCTACTCTCTCACTTCGGGAAGAAACTGCATAGCACAGGGACGTCAGCTCGGTGCTTTGTGACCACCTAGAGGGGTGGGATAGGGAGGGACTCAAGAGGGAGGGGGTATGGGGATATATATACACATGTAGCTGATTTACTTTGTTATCCAGCAGAAACTAATACAACATTGTAAAGCAATTATACTCCAATAAAGATGTTAAAAAAAAAAAAAAAAGCCTTGGTTGGGTTTTGGATTCGTGAATGCCCTAAATGGTAAGCCATACATGTACTTGTACATATTTTTGTGTTCTAGGGAAATCTTTTTATAAGATTTTAATCCATACCTTTTGTTTGATTTTTTAAAAAGCCCATAATTCAAAGAGGTTTAAGGCACTTACTTATAGGGTATATATTACAAGTTGGTGTTGCCATCCATTAAATTCTCTGATTTGTGCCTTAGTCCATTACTTAATTGAAGATGTGATGTGACTTTAAAGTAAGAATATTTATTTCCACAAAGGACTCATGAAAACCAACCTCAGTATTTCAAGTTATGTCTCAATATTTATCATTGAATGCTACAAAGTTTAAATATTAATCTGAAAATGTCATATAATAGTACTTGTTTACTTGCTGTGTGTAACAAAAATTTGGTCTTTGAGCCACACATTCAATATGCATATTTTAAAAATTAATGAGATAAGACCCATATGGCAGCTTACATTAAAAAAATATAATGCATATATAGCAATTAGCTGAGTGTCTGGCATTTTAGATATATTCAGTTAGTGGAAATGATAATTATTACTAAATTACAAGAGTTCTCATTTATTGAGTGCTTATTTTGTGCCATCCTCTGTGCTAGTTGCTTTATGTATTACCTCCCTTAACTTCTGTTTGCAACAATTTTATAAAAAAAGGAATTATCTAATTTCATAACGGAGATTTTCAGGGATTTAGTTACTGATTAGAAGATGTGGCTAATGAGTGACACAGCCAGGATTCTCATCTGGGAAGAACCATACTCCATAACCACTATACTATACCAAATTTTCATACACCATCTGATTCCAAATAGGGTTTGCTGTCATGTTCAGTAATTAAAAGGGCACAGCACATCAGAACTTATGGTACTCAGGAACACTTAGAGATTGAATAGACAAAAAAACCCCAAAACAGTATTATAGAGATCAGGGGCATTTATATTGTTACCCAGGGGGAAAATTGAACAGTATGAGGCAGAAATGAAATGGCCAGTTGCTGGGAAACCAGAATAAATTATGTGAAATTTTTCTATTATTAATGCTTCAGATTTATATTGCACAATAAGGGCATATTTTAATGGTGAGAGTGCTATATAAAGGGATGAAAAAGAACTTGAAGTAGTATATTTATTATATTGGAATTCATAACTTTCATCTGCCCAAACAATGATCAATAAGCAATAGTATGTGCTGTGGTATACAGTCACATAAACTGCTGAATGTTACCACATTAATTACAGAAGCCCATTTTTCATGTATAATAGTTATTCAGGCTAAAATATTCTTCTAGATTTTATTTAATAGTCTGTTTACTAGATCTGGAAGTGCTAACAGGAGAGGGAAACAAGCATTTCTTTTCCGTGGAAATGCAGACTGGCACATATTAAAGACAGACAAAAATAAAAGGATTCACTCCTAGCGAAATTTTTTGAGGACAGGACTTTTGTCTTGTTTATCAAATTTCTCTCACTCAGCAGAGTACCTGGAAGAGTAACTTCTCAGTAAATCTTTGTTGGATGTATGAACATGTTCCAAACTATACCATTCAATAATTGTTTATTGTGAATTTCCTGTGTATCCACATTATTTAATAGTAACAAAGAGATAAAACTACAGGACCAATCTTCAGGATGCTTGAAGTCTGGTGGCAAAAGACAAGCAGAGATGGCTAGATTCATTTGGAGAAACATAAGCTTGAATTCATATTCTATGGAATATCACAAGATTATTGTAGTTTTATTCCAGTAAATGACTGTTAAATGGAATGTTAAATTTATGATGGCTTTTCCTTTTCAACTTTTGCTTTCAGGAAGCTTTGGAATGATCTGGTACATGTTTTGGCTTCTGGTGTCTTATGAGAGTCCTGCAAAGCATCCTACTATTACAGATGAAGAACGTAGGTACATAGAAGAAAGCATTGGAGAGAGTGCAAATCTTTTAGGTGCAATGGAAGTAAGAACTTTATTATGGTGTATATTCCTATTCTTGTTCTCCATCTCACCTCCCTTCGACCAACAAGATTATTTTATGAGTCCCTATTCAACAAAACTAATTTGTTATCAATCATGATTGTTTTCTTTACTCCATGCATATTCCCTGACTTAGAAATGATTGCTACTTCCTCCATCTATGATTTCTTTTCTTTCCTTTATCTTTTCCTATGCATCTTCAAATTTCAACTGAATTATAGCTATGACTGTAAACCTCAGCAAGTTTTTAAAAACAGTTCAACATAGCTCATAATTGAAACAAATTCAACCAATATTTGTTAAATTTAGATTATAGGAAATGTCAAATCACCTAACACAGTCATGAAAAGGGCTAGCTTTGTTCATTGAATATTCTAAATCTAAGTTTTATACATGTGTATTTCTATGTGATTTAGTAAACACTAGCATTAGTGAGCATTAGCATGCCAACCATAGGTAGCTAACCTGAAAAGTATTCTTAATATAATATAATCCTTTTATTGATAAAATGTTACCAATTTTTTAGGACTACTATATGAAGATCAAGTATTATACAGACAATGTTGTGAAGCCTTTTTCTAATTATGATTTAGTTTCTTGGGCAGGATTTGCTGATGTAGAGAGAAATGCAGTTGTATATCAATAAGTAAATATTTTAGCACACATATTAATACATCATAAATAGTAATTCATGAATAGCCATCTGATGCTACAAAAAAGAAAAGAAAAGAAAACTGTTAAGCAAAAGTAATGTATTTAGACAGGTTCAGTAATTCAGCACCTAATCAATAACTCAATTTCTTTATGCTAAGAGTTGGAAGTTACTCTGGCTGAGGAAGTTACATTGGCTGAGGAACCAATGCCCCTCATGCATTATGCTTCTCCTCTTTCTTTTAAAGGCTTCTCTCCAATTTCAACTGTATTTTATTTCAGCTCTGATTCTCTACTTCATTTATTAGGGAAGGCCTGTCTTCGACATCTCATCCTAGGTAAAAAAAAAAGGTCTGTCACCCATTGTTGCTGAGGGTATCTTGGCCTTTAATGAATAAGAAAAATGCCATATTGGATATCATTCAGAAGTTAAGCCAGTACTTAAAAAAAATCTTACATTATAATTGTTCCATTAGCTAAATAGACTGGCATTCAAACGTGACCTTCTTGTTTCCTTCTGTAAAGAGACTGGTCATTTCTTTCTAATGGTAGCTACTCAAGAAGCAAGTGGTGATATGTGGGGTGGTGTGGATGTTGGCAGTAAGCTCTGGTGCCCACCAGCTCCAGTTGCTCTGAACGGAATCTAAACATAGACTAATCTATGGTGAGTTCAGTACTTCGCTTCAATTTCTAGTCAAAAATAGTCTGATTGGCCCATATCTTCAGTGATCAAATATACTTCTTTTATTTACCAGTTCTCGAGAGGTTGTGTGTCCAGGTCAGGCATAAATTTTTTAAAACAATAAGAAATTTAGTCTAATTGAAAACCAATTTCTGGAAATGACCCAAAAAAGAATAATTGGTAGATCAATAAAACAGTATAGATAAGCTCAAACTCCCCATTTTCTAGACCTTACTGTGTTTCTAGACACAATATTTTACTTCTTACTGATGTTTTTTACTTTCCTGAAGTAAATCTAAAAATGAGATCAAGTGGGAATAGGACTTGTACTTTAGTTATTTTGAACTTTTTTTGTGATCAATTTCAATAATAATCGAAAGAGTAAGTAACAGGAACATCCATATATCCACTGTATAGAAACAAGTTTTTAACATCTTGCCTTATTTATTTCACTTTTCTTTTTGCTGAACGATTTTAAAGTAAATGAGGTATCATAACACTTTACCCAAAAATACATGCATCTCTAGAAAAATAAGAATATTCTCCTTCACAGTCTAAGTACTATCATCATACCTAACACAACTGAAAATAATTCTCTAACATTATCTAATACCTAGATCATATTCAAGTTTCTGATACCCTATTCAAATCCTAATACTTAGTCAATATTCATGTCTTTTGTAGCCATTTGTTTTGAGTCTGGATCCAATTAAGGATCACATATTGCAGTTGACTCTAATGTCTTTTAAATCTCTATTTTTTTCTTTACAAGATAATTAAATATAAATACATACAGAAAAGTGCACAAATCATAAGCAAATAGCTTGCTGATTTTTTATAAATTAAACACACCTGTGAAGCAAACAGCCAGTTCAGTAAATAGAATGTTATCAGGATACCATAAGCCCTCCTACAGCCACCAGCAATTTTTTAAGATATGTGATTAGACACTTTTCTCTTATATTTGTTGAAATGTTTTGTAGCCTGAAGAAAAATTACTTAATAGAGATGATCCTGGTATGAATTAAAAACAACACCTTCTCAGCAGGAAAAAAATATTTTCTTCTTATAATGTTCTGAAGTTATTATTTATTCAACTATAATGCTATAATAGACATTCCTGCATTTGGCCATCTTTGAAATAAGTAGATTCATCTGGCACCACTTTTCCAGAATACATCAGAAAAAATTCTTTTAAATCTGCACTTTTTGAATCCATCTATGATGGTGTCACTAGAACTTTTATCTAAAGCCACAATACTCACTGTTTATTATTAGGACAGGTTTTTGTGTTTTGATTTGTTCCTTGTGATCACCACAATATATCTTCCTACTATATTGCTTTAAAGTGATCTGTAAGAAGTTTCATTAGATTCACAATTAATACTAGCAGTTATGAGGTTCTACATCCAGGAATAATTACTAAATCTGTGTAAAATACGTATGTCACCTCTTTTACTAATTTGGTCAGGTTAATAATCCAAAGCTAGCATTAAACACAGTTATAGTAGGCTATTGTTTCTTCATCAAAAAGTATTTCAGTGTTCAAAATAAAGAACTGAGAAAGTGTTTGGAACTGTGAAAGATATTTTACGGTCTAAAAATATTAGTCTTGGGGGAAGATACTTGTTTTATATTTGGGCATACACAGGATCTTTAAGTATACTAGGTGTAATTTTTTGAGTGTCATAAGCAAAGCCAATCATATTTAAGTTAATTTTGAATGTCTTGAATATCATAAATAACTAGTTGTGATGTACCCATGGTGTGCTGGGTGGCCAAATGCTTTAACCCAGATGTATACCATGTGAATTTTACCAAATCTTACACTCCAGTGTCACAGAGTTTATACTGATATGCACTGGCTATCAAGATAATTTGTAGTTAGGTAGTGTTATCATTGACTTTTGATAGGGTCTAGAATATTGCACTCTTAATTCTTCTTATTTTTCTCCTCCTAACTATTGATACATTGAATTTTCAACATTTTAAATAAAATATGTCAGATACCAACAAGGTCACTGATTTGGCAGTGAGTTTTAGCTAAGACCTGATCTATCACTGCCAAAACAAAACAAAGATCTTGGAAACTAGGATCTATGCTTTTGGAATTACTTTTCTATAAATATAAATCTTGTATATTTCTAAAACTAAATCAATTTAATCAGAAGGAGAGACTGATATCCTTTTTTTTTTTTTCTTTCAACAATTATTCATGCAGCTAAGGTTGACTGGACTGTTGCAATTAATGATTCACTACCTCCTGCCTACCTCCTACTCATGCCCCAACATACATATCCTAAAAATGCGAAGTATCTATTATTCCCATTTAAGTTAGAAAATATTTATAATGGTCAGAATGGCTCTCTTTTTGGGATTTCAGAAATTCAGGACTCCATGGAGGAAATTTTTTACATCTATGCCAGTCTATGCAATAATTGTTGCGAACTTCTGCAGAAGCTGGACTTTTTATTTATTGCTTATTAGTCAGCCAGCATATTTTGAGGAAGTCTTTGGATTTGAAATCAGCAAGGTATGTAAAAATTATCCTTCTTTAACTAGAGCATTATTTTGGTACTTAAGTGACTATTAAGTTCCTTTGCCAAGATTTTATCTTCTAAATTTCATGAGTTATTCATTTATTTATTCAACAAATAACTTCTAATAAACAAAGACTAAGTAAGGTGTTTGAGTGCCTACTACAATCAAGTGCCTGATAGAAATGGCTCTTTGTTGCTGGGAAAACAGACAAAACAGACCTAGTCTCTGCCCTCATAGAGCTTGCATCCTGGTTGGGGTGGGCAGCAATATAGCCTTTTCCCTGTAAATAAGCATAATTCCCTTTAAGTTTCAGGTCAAAGACAGTACAGCAGTGAACAAAAATTATTTTATTAAAATAGAATTGTATTTATATAATTATCAATCTAACTCTTCTTCAATGCTCTCAGAATTCTGTCTGGCTAAAAGACTTGAGGATGGCAAAAATATCTGAAAACATTCTTGTATGTTATTTATCCAGTTTAATCATTTAGCAAGCATTTGTGGAACATGATATGTGAAGATTTATGTGTTAGATTCAGAAATAAAAATGTGGTTCCTTTCCTCAAGAGTTCACAGCTTGCTGGTGTAGACAAAAATAATACATTTCCAATTACAGCACAGCATTCTCAATGCTACAGACATTTATTTGTCGCTATGAAAATATAATCATTTTGAGATTTTTAGAAGGGTAAAATGAACATAAAAATACTACTTTATATGAAATTTACAAGGTCCTTTCATACTCATGAACAACCTTGTTTGGTCTACCAGCTGGATAACTTTCATCATTTCTATGGAAATGACGGGGAATCAGAGACTAGGGAAGGTATTTAAATTGCCTAAGGCCAAGCTAACAATAAGTGACAGAATCAAGTGTAAGCCCATATCCTTTGATTTATGTGTTTCAATTTCCTTTACTATACCATTCAAATTCAGGTAAACCGTAATTCATTTAAGCATTTCACAAGTATTTGTTCAATGCCATGTCTGTGCCAAGCCCTTTGCTGAATCCATTTGTCTATACTGGCCATGGACTTGCTATTTCTCTTCATGTCATTACGTAAGTCCAGCTGGGCTCGCTATTCATATTATGTCTCTACTTGAAAGACTGTCTAAGGCCTGGGACTGAAGAAAACCTGAATTTAGGAGTCTCTATTCTAAGAGCTCTTTTGTAATCCCTGTTTCTAAGGAAACTGTTTCCTCCATTCTTGAGAAGAATGACTGCTTTAGACAGGGCTCCTCTCTCTGGAGCTGATCAAACATTGCAGGGTAGCCTTTGGGAGCTCTGAGAGGTGTTATACTTCTCAACAAAGGCTGCTGGAGGTGTGAGTCCATTTTCACAATCTAGGACAAATATGACACTGAGGCTATTAATAAAGTCAGGTCTCGTGGGGGAGAGTGAAGGAGCCAACTGATGTTAATGAAACTGTGTGGTCATTCTGGCCCGGTAACTCCAATTAATTGAAAATGCCTGAGTAAAAGCAGCGATCTCTTGCAAAAACTAAATATAATCAGATATGTTGCTCTGATTCACTTACTATATTTTTAACTAAAATTTTGGATAAATTCTACACACACAGATTGGCCTGAAGATTTTAATTATACTGGTTTTAAAAAAAACAATTACTGACTTACCTGAAAAATGTGAAAAGGAGGTGATTAAGGAAATAAAGCATGGGTTTTGGAGCCAGGCTGACATGGTCCCAAATCCAAGCTCTGCAAGAGACTGTTGATACATAACATAATCTTGGGCCTGCTCTTGAATAATTGTCATCTTCAGTTTTCTTACCTGTAAATAACGGTATTAAGACCATCTTTCAGAAGTGCAACAAAATTTAAGTGAACTGAAATATTTACATGGAGACTGGTTCTAACCAACCTTAGTTAAATTGAGTATCCTATAGACAAAACCACAAGTGCAATGGCTTTTTCATACACACACACACACACACACACACACACACACACACACACACACACACAGAGTCTCAGCCTATACTCATATATAAAACTTCTCAACCCCTTGAGAATGGCATAACCCTCCTAAGTCACAGATTCTTCGTCAATGCACTGAGAATAATAATATTAAAAATTTTCCGTCTGGAGTGAAAGAGAGAATTAAAGTGCTTGGATATTTAAGGTATTTTAGAGTCATTTACTACCTCAATTAATCATTAACCATACCAAGTCCATGGTCGTGACACCACAGTATACAGCATTATAAAATAGAATCTTTTCTCAAACCTTCAGTAATCTAGTTTGGAAGGGCATGTTTATACAAATAATAGACATTTATGTAATACTTACCATTTTCCAGGAATTGCACTTGAAAGTATACTTAGTAAAAATCTTCCTTGTATCTTTATATATACAAAATTTACATATATGTGGTAATATACAATTAACATGTATTTTATTCATAACTTCTGCCCCCATGATGTCCAGAGGACAATGTCTTACACATAATTATTGATCAAAACATGTGTGTTGAATTGATGCTGGCAGGTTAGGTTTTAGATTGGGCCATTTAGTATGAAATTAGTACAGAAACTATATACCGCTCTATGACAATGTGACCAAATATTGGTATTTGACAAGGAAATGACTAAAATTGAGAATTGATCTGCATTTTCTGGGCTCTTAATCTATAGAAACTAAATATAAAACTCATAAGAGGTATACATTTTAAATGGAATTAGGGTTTTAGACTTATTATAAATTAAAATGAATTTTAAAATAGTCTCTTCAAGGTTTGTCAAATGTATTTCTCTTCTCTCTGACTCTGTCTCTGTCTCTCTTTCTCTCCCCCTCTCTTGCTAATGATGATTATTTGCAAACATATTTAAGACTATAAAATGGATACATAAATGTGAATCACTCTGTGATAAAATTCAGGGTAGTTTACTCATAAACTCAAAATTTACTGACTCAGAAAAAAAGTATTATCTTCTAGAAGATAAAAAGGGATCAAAGTAAATTTGCTTAACTTTTCTCATTTTTTTCTGTGGAAGTTATTGCTTATTCTGGGAATAAGTAAGTAAGTGGTCATTTAGAGACAGTATTTTTTTTTTCTTCCTTGTCCGTAAAGAGCTTATGAGACTATTAAATTGCCCATATTACTTATGGTCACGTATATTTCTCCCCTTTCTGTTTTTCATCAGGTTGGCATGCTATCTGCTGTGCCACACTTAGTAATGACAATTATTGTGCCTATTGGAGGGCAGATTGCAGATTTTCTAAGAAGCAAGCAAATTCTTTCAACTACTACAGTAAGAAAGATCATGAATTGTGGTGGTAAGTACATAAGTGATGTTAAGAACATGTTTTTATTTCACGAAGTTCAAATTGACATGAGTGAGTCAACTTTTTCCATGTATATAAAATATGCTGTTAAATTTGTGCCCTCACTGTTCATTCATAATCATTTTCCCATCTTCAAATTTTCATAACTCCTAGTTTTAAATAATTGCATGACTAACTTTACCTTTCCCACCATTGAAACTTAAGGTTGTTTTTGATGTTTTTATTAAAACACAAAGAAGGCTTCAGTAACCTCTGTGCATAAATTATTACTGTTATTATTATTTTTTAACATAGACTCCCTGAAGTGGTTTGCTAGGTCAAATATTGATGTGTGATCATTTTTAACAGTTCTGACTCATTAGAAGGATTTACATAAATTTCTGAAATATTTTCATGTGTCTGTTTCTGAAGGTTTTGGCATGGAAGCAACGCTGCTTCTGGTTGTTGGTTATTCTCATACTAGAGGGGTAGCGATCTCGTTCTTGGTACTTGCAGTGGGATTCAGTGGATTTGCTATCTCTGGTAAGATACTTTTTAAAAAAATATGTACTTGTGACACTGATTTTTGTTAGTGATAAAAAGTCTATATATTCTACTTTCCCCTTTAACATTTTGAATGTTGAGAAGGTTTACTCAACATATTTCCACTAGAAAGTAAAAGAAATAAAACATTTAGAAATTATTATTTGGATATGTTATGACTCACTACTCACTTTTCCCCTGCTTACGCTTACTCTTTATTTTAAGTGAATGTCTCCTCTTCTCTGTGGAGTGAATATCACATATTAAGTGTTGGATAACAAATCATACCTCCTTTCATTCTCATTATATCCCTGAGCTAAATTATCAAAAAGTAGTTATTAAGCACATGATATGAACCTGGTGTCTTTTAAGGAGGGTGGTGAATGTGGTAGAGGAAATTCTATAGTCACCCACTTCTTAGAGGTTTGGGATTCTCTGAGTCACATCTTATGTGTGTATTTCAGGTTTCAATGTTAACCACTTGGATATTGCTCCAAGATATGCCAGTATCTTAATGGGCATTTCAAATGGTGTTGGCACATTGTCAGGAATGGTTTGCCCTATTATTGTTGGTGCAATGACAAAGAATAAGGTAAGATAGAGCAAAAGAGATGTTCATTTGTAGAATATCTCTCTCATGGTTGGGGAAAAGCATTAATATATTCTCTTTGGCATTCTCTTTGTGATCCAGTCACCACATCTCTGAGTAGGGGAGATAACTGAGGTTCAGAAGAGAATTTCTCTCTAAGAGCTCTGAGGGAACCCTCTTCCTCAACAAATAAGTGTTATGCTCTTAAACACCTTTTAATATTTCTGTTATCCCTGGTGAGGCAAAACAACAACAACCAAGCTCATTAGTATAAACAAGTGGAAGTCTTCTGAGCTTTATTTGTAAACATCAATTCAGACTTCTCTGCAGTAATTGATGGAAGAGTATTGTTATCAGCTGTTTGTCTTTATAGGTAGAGCTTCTAAATTATGGTTTACCAAAAGGAAATAAAAGAAGTGGGAGAAAAAATAAGTAACTCAATGGAAATTAAAAGATAGGTTATGAATATTTTAAAAATTAACAGACCTTAGATATATTTGGAGTTCTATTTCAGAACTTTAAAATTTTTTTAAAATTTTTTGAATGAAAGTCTTAGTATTCTAGAACATTTCTATCCCATTATTTGCTTTATGTGATCAGAACAGGTGTTTCCCCTGAAGATAGCATTTTATGAAAAGCTTGATGGTGGAACATTCAGAGATGTTAGGCTTTTCAAACATGGGGAGTTTGTTCTCACAGTGCCACTTTTTGTCACTGCAGTCACGTGAAGAGTGGCAGTATGTCTTCCTGATCGCTGCCCTAGTCCACTATGGTGGAGTTATATTTTATGCAATATTCGCCTCAGGAGAGAAGCAACCCTGGGCAGACCCTGAGGAAACAAGTGAAGAAAAATGTGGATTTATCCACGAAGATGAGCTCGATGAAGAAACAGGGGACATTACTCAAAATTATATAAATTATGGTACCACCAAGTCTTACGGTGCCACAACACAAGCCAATGGAGGTTGGCCTAATGGTTGGGAAAAGAAAGAGGAATTTGTACAAGAAGACGTACAAGACTCACACACTTATAAGGACCGAGGTGATTATTCATAACAAAGCTAATTGCTGGATTTATTTTTAGTGTTTGTGATTAAATTAATTGTGATCGCACAAAAATTTTTTAAAAATGTGGTGTAAACATGTAAACATACCAACCAGGCAAGTCTTGCTGTAAAAATGAAATCAAAACAAACTCATGAAGTTACCATCAAGTGCAATCTATAGAAGTTGTGAAATTCCATCATTTCCATTCAAGTCATCCATTCTTGCATTTGTGATTTAAAGGTTGACTGGTCAAAACTGTAGAAGCAAGTAGTTACTCATTGGATTCATATGAGCTAAAACTCATCACCACTTAATAAAGCACAACTGAAACAGCTGGCACACCCCATCCTACAGAGGTTAGGAAGCCAAAGCTACTTGATCATGCAAAATGCACTTATGTATTTGTTACACTGTATGGCAAGATATCGTGCAGAAATCCTGTTAAAAAAAAGTGAAGTTGTCATGTTGGCTGCATTAGATGTCGGCAACATTTGTTGAGTTAAATCATGGAGTTGAGATATCTGTCATGCAGAGAAGAATGTTGTGGGCTAGCAACTAGCAAGGTGTACTAAATAATTATTGTTATTACATAATGTAGAATATTTTGTTGATTCTCAAGAGGACTATCTTGCAGTGTTTTATATGAAATGCTTCGGCACAAACGTTTATATCTGTGAAAAGGAACTTGTAAAGTGAGGGGTATGCTTCATGTTCTTCCATTCATTTACCTAACAGTATAAAACACTTCACACTTAATAAAATCTGACTTTTCATGTAGCATATCACTTAACTTTTTTGCAAAAAATATTAAAAATAAATAAACTCCAATGTATTTTTTATTACAACTTTGTACTGGTTGTAACTTGCATTAGAAAAAAAAAGATGCATACACCATAAAGAATCTAATAAGAAATTTACTATGGAGATATAGCCCTTAAAATGCAATATTAACAACAAAAGAAATAGAAACGATATAGATATCCTTCTTCCTTAGTAATTAAATATATATAAAACTTGTGCCACAGAGCTATATATAATATGAAAAGATAAACTTAATAGAGATATTGTAAGTAGACAATTTTATTACTTAAATTCCCATTAAAATATTTGTCTTAAATATATAGGACAATAAATTATATTAAAATTATATCTATATATATATCTGTACATCTTATACATATCCATACACAGATACATAATAAACAATCTTCACAAAAAACCAAAAATAGCATACACCTAATGTTGGGTTAGGGGACTGCAATTTCTACTTTCATAGAGTCATAGAATTTTAGATGGGGCAGAGGCATTTTGCTTGTCATTTCTTAATATAACTCAATAGGAATTGCAACATTTGTGTACCGAGCAATAAGTGCAATGAATAAAATTTCCTGTCTGTATATTATCTTCATTTTGCTTGTGGTAGCTGTTTGGGTGGTTGGAATGATTTTTTTTCCTTTAAAAAGTTAACATCAGACCTCTTTATAATGTTCTAAAATGACAATGATGCATTTCCCAATTCAACTTAAAATACTATTGGTGTGTTTAATTGTCTATTCTGGATATTTGATCTGTTCATTGTATTGTGCTAGTAACTGGAGGCCCTGTTAATGCAAATATAAAACATAAAGTTTGTTTTAAAAATGCAAACCATTCTTGATCTTAAGATAATAAAAATATCTTTTGCTTTGTGTCTCAAAGTGATGTAACGTGATCATCGCTTCTGCTGTGTTGAATGAAAAGATGTGGACTATCATTTTGTTGCTGCAAAAAAAAAAAGTGTTAATAAAATGCTCTATTTATCCTTTTGCAAAAAAACAGTACATTAATTTGGGTTTATTTTATGTTGTTGTAGCTTGGCTTTGTATAGTTTAGCTTGTGTACGTCCCAACAAAAACAAATGCAGGCTCAAGGATATCAGCCTTTTCAGCCACTTGAGGTTTAATGGAAGAACATGGCATTCTTTAGATTGTGTGGGACGTGGTTCCACAAAGAGAGTTTTACATCAAGAAATAGGTCTCTGAGTCAAACTCTATCTTTCAGTGCCTCTCTTCTCACAACTTGTGCTAAGCTTTAAAAAAATTAGGAAAAAACTCAACACTTGTCAGATCAATGATACTACCTAATTTTGACTGTCCGTATACCTTGTGCGGGAACTGCCCTAACCATTTTGTGTGGAGTATCTTATGTAACACCACAAGGACCCTCCAAAGTAGGTACTCTTTTTGTTCCCAGATTACAAATGAAGGAACTGAAGCTGACAAAGTTTCAATAACTTTCCCAAGGTAAAATTGAGTCATGATATTTTAGTATAATGTGTCAGCCAAACCAGCAAATAGTGAGCAAGATTTCTCAGGGAAGCCAATGGAATGTCTATGTCACTGGAAAGATGATCATTTGCCCTGATTTCCAATTTTACAGATATGTAGAAAGGGAAGACCATCATTATATAACATTGGTAACTGAGATTCATAGAACTTATTACTTAACGGGACTTACAGGATGATTTAGTTGACACTCCTTATTTAACAAATGAGAACACTGAAGGTCAATAAGGGAAACTGACTTGATCAAGAGGACACAGAGGATATTATGGATTTGGAAAGAAGTTGTTATAATTAGCTGTGCTTTTGCTTTTCCTTTAATTTTTTTAAACTGGTTTTTACTTAAGGAATTAAATAAGAATATTTTTTGGTTCAACCACTACCCCATATCCACCACTCACATAACCTCAGAGTGGGAGGTGAGGGAATATATTTTCTCTTCCCGTAATCCTCTGCATAAAGAAACAACAGCCAGAGGCCTAGCCTAATTTTTAAGGAGTCCCACAAGCCATTTCTGCATAACTTGATGGCAGGAATGAAAATGTCTTAATCTAACACTCTGTAATTTTTCCAGTTCCATAATACAAAAGTTTACAGTTCCTATAAGAAAATTGTTCTAATGATGTCTCTAAATTTTACCACTGGTCACACTCATTTACTCTGATCTCAATCATGCAAAGTCATTTTCCCTTTCATTTTCCTCCTCATCCCAATGCCCACCCCCATCTATACAGTTGTATGCATCTGGTATTTTGCAATTTACAAAATGCTTTCCCATGCATTCCCTCATTCCATCCACACATCTGCCTTGTAAAATTGAAAGGCCCCATATCAATATTAGTATTTCTATTCTCCAAGTAAGGGAACTGGGTCTAAGCAGTATAATTAACTTCCTAAAGATTCCACAGGCAGGGTTAGAACAAGAATACAGGCTATCTGGCTACATCAAGAGAGTAATTTATTTTTTACTTTTAAATCACTTTATTAATCTTCTGATTATAAATGTAGGATGGGGGAGGGGATCTTCATTAAGGAAAAAACAGTATTAAGAACAGTGAAATAAGGGTAATCAAAAATCTTACTATCCAGAGATAAACACTGTTAACATTTTTAGGTTATTTTCTATGAAAAATACACAGAAAACTCTCATATACTTTGTGATTGGCAAATTTGAAGTCATACTTGATCTACTGTTGCCAACTACTTTTTTCATTTAACAGTATGGCATGCATATTTTCCTATTTGATTATTGGAGTTTATAGTCTAATATATTACATAACATAGGCTATATTTAATCTATTTATGCAATACTTTAGTTATGAACATTTCATTTTTGCATGCTTTTCCCTTTATCTTTCTGCTTGCATGGTGTTTTGGGGAAACCTGACGTCACATATACATATACCTTTAACTTCTATAACCATGATGGATATTTAGGTTACTATTTGTAGTTTATTGTTCCTGTGTTTGTCTACAGAGAGTACTACCGACAATTGGCTTTTCTGGGATTCATTTACTAGTTATTCACTCAATAAATGTCTACTAAGCAGCTACACTGTGCAATCAGGGGGGATACAGGGGGGAGAAAACTGCCCCTGTTCTCTTGGACCCTAAAGTCCAGTACCCTTCTTGAGATGTTGGCGACACCCCCAGCTGCCCAGTCAGACCACACAGATGTGACGGAGAGACGAAGCTCCTGCCTGGACACCAGAAACTTGCTAACCTTCCTGAGAAAGGATTTTTCTTAATCCCCCAAAGACCTAAAGTGGGCTGCATTCAATGTGCTCCCTACGTCATTTTTTAAAAAGTTTCAGATGAGGAAACTTTTCTCAGCCTCAGAGATGCCTGTGCTGCAAGGAGCCTAGGCTATGGGGTTGGCCTGGGGTGGGGATCAGTATCAACTATCTCCAGTGCCTGACTCTCTGCAGGAGGGGAGAGGGATGGACTGAACTTCTAAGTGCATTTTTTTCTTTTCTAAATTTGTTTCTGTTTGTACTCCTCCCCTGGGTTTTTAAGGACCTATATATTTTCTCTTTTCATTTTTTTCCCCTTTATTTACATGCTGCCTCCCTAAGTTTTAACCTCAGATAGGGGCTATTGACATTTAATTCTACTCTAGTGATGTAATTAGCGGGTTTTTCTTTTCTCTCCATCTTCATCTCATGCAAGACCTCAAACCTCAATTTTCATTCAGCAGCTGTCAAAAGCACTTTATTTGCGAAGGTTATTGGTCTATGCTATACAGTCCCTTCAAATGCTCAAGCTTCTCCAAGCTTTCCCCTGAATGCAGCAGGCACCTGAAAGCTGCATAATCTGGACTCTTACCCTGTCTCTTGTCCAAATTCAGTAGCTTTTATGAAATGAAACCCTTGGCTTTCACCAAGAGCAAACAAAATGAAGAAACCCCTCCAGTTTTGTTAAATCACATTTGAGAACATGCTTTATTACTTTACTTAATATGTATTAGATAAAGATCTAAGAGTTTGAGGAGTGCTTTTCCTGATGCATTAGAGCACTGTCAACGATTAGATAGGAAAGGACCTGGGATCCACCATGGCCCCTTTTTCTGCCTGTCAAGGAGCTTAGAGACACTCTTTGTGGCTCAATTGCTGCTTTTGTCTCCCTTTCTCATTTTCATTTAGTTTTCGTCTTTTACAGTTTGTTGGTTTGTTTAGGTGTTATTTACCTTTGATTTTATTTTGAAGGAGGATGTGAATGAAGGATCAAGTATAATAATTATGATAATAGGAATTATTTATAGCTTATGAAATGCCAGATACTATTCTCAGGGTTTTATTTGTATTAATTCACATAATGTTCACAATAACACTTGATGGTAGATACTACTATCGACCGCATTTATAAATGAGGGAACTTTGGCACAGAGAAGTTAAGTAACTTATCCGAGGTCATACAACTAATGGAGTAAAGTTAGAAAGTGAACACAAGCCATCTGGCTCCAGACCCTGTACTCTTCATCACTACCGTACACTGCCTCTAAATAGTTGTGTGACTTTGGGAAGTTACTTAACTCCACTGACGCTCAATTTTTTAATTTGTAAAATGACAATCTAACACCTCATTAGTAGCTGGTTTTGCAACTAAATCAAATAACAAAGAGCTTGTTAGCACAGCAAGCTACATGTAGTGTTTAACAAATGTCCTTTCCCTTTCCCCTTCCTCATTATACTAAGTAAACACTAGACATTAACTCTTCCAGTATAACTTTGTCAGATTCATCAAAATGGACCATTTTGGAAACTATCTTTAGAGAAATTTTTATTTTTATCATAACTAAATTACTCAGATTTGTTCTCTAAATTATTTTTTTGTATTTGTATGTTATCAGTTATGTGACACAAGTGCAGAACATTAAACACTGTTGGATGCAACTTATGTAAAATATAATATATACTTATACAAATTTAAGAAAGTATGTACTGCATAATAAAAGGGTAAAAACATAGTTTGGAAGGATACACACAAAAGTATTCATAGCGGTTGCATCTGGAGAGGAAGGAAGAGAATGGACCTGGGAAAAGCATAAAATAAATTTCAAAATTGTCATCTTTTAATTTCAAAGAAGATCTGAAGCAAATATGAGAAAATATCAATATTTGTTTATTCTCAGAATTCACATATGGCTTTTTATTATACTTTTCATGGTACTTTTCTATATTTTAAAGTATAAAAACAAGCAAACCAGATAAGATATATTTCCCAGAGAACACAAGTCTTATCTCTCTCCAGTTTTTTTTTTTTTTTTTTTTAAATCTCTGGGCTGCCAATGAAGATATTGTCATGATCTTCAAGAGCGTTTGACAGTTTTCTGAAGCCACAGAGTTTAATACAACAGTTTTGGGAGAATGTTTTTATTTTATAAAGTCAAGGTAAAGGTAGACTTATATGTGTTCATGAACAGATTTATGAATCCAAATGAAGATCTTCTGCACAAAGCCAACAAAAGTGTACATGAGAATAAATGTCACAGATGAAAGCCATCATTCTGACAGATCTCATCATAGTCTATTGGACTGCTTCTCAAAGATTAAAAAAAAGGAGTGTCAGCGGGTGGAGGGGCATGTCTATCACTATGAATTCAGGGTGGAAATTAGTATATTGCCATTAGTCTAAAGGCACATTAACTCTTTCAATTCCAGTTGCAATGGCATCACAGATAAAACAGAATTATTGGGGTTCATGCCCTAGACCTGCCACTGCCCCTTTATATAATCCAAGACAAGTCATGTTGGCTCCCTGGGCTTGGGCTTTCCCATCTGGAGAATAAAGGGATTGGTTACCCTGAATGGTTTTTGAATAGCCTCCAGCTCTGAAGCTCTGAAATTTTCTGCCTTTATTCTTGCTGACAAATAGCTAAGTTCCTCAAGTTAACTTGATGAAATATAATTGTTCTCAGAATTCTGCTAAATAGAAGACTAAATATTTTCTGCTTACATTCCTATTGACTTTTTAAAAAAATTAGCCACCCATCTCAATAGCTAACAGGATGGACACTATTGGAGGCTCCCTTCATCCTAGTGGGCTTCTTACTGAGGTGCTCCTTTCATTCTGACTTGAGATTTGAGAATTTCATGAAACCATTTATTAACTAAACACCCTGCAGTGAGTTGAAATACTTGTATGACAAACCTGAGTCAAAGTTTCCATAACAGCTCATACTCACCTTTTACTGGTTTAATGGAATGTTTTATGGAGCCCTGGCACTGGAAAGGATGGAATACATGCTCAAACCTCTTCTTTCTATAGATGGGGAAGCTGTAGGTAGAAAAATGAAAAGACAGGCTTAAGTCTACATAACTAGTTAGTGACAGAGGGGTAACTTGGACTTATATCTTGGGATTCACAGCAGTGCTCTTGAGATAAAAACCACTCTTTCATTAAGTTAGTTTTTCAAGCAATAAATATTTATTGATAATGTATTATATGACTGGTCCTAGGAATACAGTGGGGAAAATGACTAAATGAGTCCTGCCTTCATAGAACCCTTAATACAGTGGGGTGACAGATGGTAAAAATAATGAACAAAAAAATCTATTACAATTGTGATAGATGCTATAAAATAGAAGTGTACGTGCTCCGAGGATTTCAAATGGGGACTTGATCTAGTCAATGTGTTGAGGAAAATTTCTTCAGAGATGTGACATACAATGTGAGACCTCAGAGGTGAGACGGAGTTAGCCTGGCAGAGCACTATGTGCAAAGACCCCAATGTGGAAAGATCTTGGCAAGTATTTTAGTATTTAGTGCTAGCATCCTCCAAATGTTAATGAGTATATATGGGATTTAACTAATACATAGAAATGCTAATCAGCTAATGCTTAAATCTAACATGCTAAAACATTTTTTTCAAGAGCTACAATGTTTGCCTATTCATTACCTCATTCAACATCTATTAAGCTATGTGCAAGCATATATTGCACTATGAGGATACAAGAAGGAATTAAACATGGTCTCTGCTCCGAGAAACACATCATTTAGAGGAGAAGAATGATATACATATAGAATGTCTTCAGAGCAAATGAAAGATAACTTCATGTATTTAGAATCTATCATTTGGGCAGGGAATCCTGCATATCAACAGATTTCACAATTATTCCTTACATAAGTATACCACTTAAAGTTTTCAGGATACTCTTAAATATGATTTATCACAATTTGCACTTAGACACTTGTTTGTTTATAACTTTAGCATATATTTCTCCCACTAGACCATAAACGCTATGAAGTATATCTTTTGTTCTCTATACTATATCCAAGGTCTAACATAGATTAAGAACTCAACTAATACTTAATGAATGGAAAAATGCATGGTCATATTTGATATGCACAGAAAATTATACAGATAGGCAGAAGGATATTATCCTCATTAAATTAATTCTTCTTTCCAGAAAGGAAGACAGAGAAAGAAAGAAGACATAGAACTAGAATTTGAAAGTGGAATAGATATTTGTCTACCTTATAAGTGGAGAACAGGCTTAGAGGCAGAGGCCCCATCATTAGCAGATCATGCAGGTGCATCTACCATGGTGTGTCTGGAGGAGTGAGTGTGGTTGGACTGTCAAGTGTGCTTAGGAGCAGATATGAGGCTAGATAGGACGATTAAGCTAGTTGTGCAGTGCCATAGATGCCAGGCTAAGGTGTTCAGATGTTATCTTATAGTTGAAGGAATTTTAAGTGGGGCCTGAGTGATAAGGTCTGTCTGGTAGAATGTTGCACAGGAGTGGGAAGAGACTGGAAGCAGGTTCTGGACAAGAGTGTCAAGGAAGACATGGTGGGGGATGGTGGCACGCCTGGGGACCATGGTGTATTTACGGATGTCAAGACAAAATCTTGGCATATTTATTTCCATATCTACCCACTCACAACTCAAACCCCAGAGCAAGATGTGGATAATGAAAATATATTAACGAATACACAATTCATGCTTTCCGCACCTTGAATAATGACTCCAAGGCAGCGTGATCCACTTGTCCCTGGCTTCTACAACTCTAGACAGATAGAACCATGCACAATATTTATGAGATAATACTTTATTCTTTTTCAAAATTCTGTATGAAATTCAAGGTTTATACACAAGAAGAAGAAAAAGTATCTCAGTTTTGACTTTGTTTTCTCTCTCATGTCAAGGGGCATATTATTCCAGAAGTATCCCAGGTTAATCTCTTTCCTCAAGGAAATTGATGCATTCAACCAAGGGAACAATAGTCTTAATGGTAGATTCACGTTAAACTTTGGCCATATCCCCATCATTTTTTGTGCTTTTTCCCCCCGTTGTATTTCTTCCTTTTTCCTTGACAGAGCATAGTTATTCGTGATGTGTCTAGAAACCTAAATGAAAACTTGATGTACCACTAGGGCTTTCAAGGTCAAAATCATACTTCTTCATCAGTAACAATGGACATTATGGTTGCCTGTATTGGGATTTATTTTTAAAA
This sequence comes from Balaenoptera acutorostrata, assembly GCF_949987535.1. Taxonomy (NCBI): domain Eukaryota; kingdom Metazoa; phylum Chordata; class Mammalia; order Artiodactyla; family Balaenopteridae; genus Balaenoptera; species Balaenoptera acutorostrata. Next base: position 35,768,532 of record NC_080072.1, on the reverse strand, counting down.
AAACATAGAAAGGGCTGGGTGATCCAAAATATCCCCCTCACTAGGTGTTGCCAAGTGCAATGATACGAGCATTGGACTTGCCTCCACTTAACAAATCTAATCATATATAAGCAAACCACTTCATTTCTCTGAGCTCAGTATCCTCATTTGCAAATGGGAATAACAATGCATATTTCACCCAACTATGGTAAAAATTGAGTGAAATGATTGATTTGCATGTTTTGTAAATCTTTATAAGGTGTCAAACAAATACAGGGATTTCAAGTTCTTCCATTTAGTTGAAGGTAATACTCTCCCAGAGGCTCCCAGGAAAAGTGAAATATAAGCTGGATGCCAATATATTAGACCACTAATAACTATGAATATTTTATGGTCTATTATATGTTTTCAAAGTTCCTCTAGACTTTCTCTCTTATTTGATCCTCACTCCAATGCTCTGAGGCAGAATGGAGAAGGATCATTATTCCCCCTATTTTTTTCCAAATAAAAATAAAAATCAAGACTCAGAGAGACTATTTGATTTGTCCAATGTGGGATTAAAACCCAGGACTAGTGCTAATTCAGATACACCACAGTACTCATTCTTAGATGAGAGACCCAAGTGAAATAACTCCCAAGAGGGGTGGTAGTTGGGAAGAGCTGCTGTCTAGGAAGGGTAGGTTTGGTGGGGAGACCTTGGGTAGGGGTAGGCAGGAGCAGCCGTGTGACTTCATGGAACCCCTGTGTGGGGTGAGGAGAAAGGGAGCACTAGAAGGAAGGGAATCAGTCTGGTACATCATGCTTTCCTCTGCTCACTGACAGCAAGTTACTTTTATTTCCATGTAGCCCTTATTTATCATTGTCTTATTATTTGTGCCTAAATTAGTGCTCTCCAGAGAATTCACTGGAGGTAGGAATCATGTCTTATTTTCTTTTCACATATTCCCATGTTACCAAAAACTATGCCTCCCACCTAATAAATACAGAATTGAGAGGAGGGAAGCTCAGAATACCTCTGTACAAGTTTCTTCAGGCTGTTGTAATGAAGTACCACAAACTGGATGGCTCAGAACAACAGAAGTTTATTGTCTCACAGTTCTGGAGGTCAGAAGTCTGAAATCAAGGTGTTCCTGAAATCAACAGGACCATGTTCTTCCTGAAGGCACTATGGAATGATGGCTGTTCCAGGCCTCTCTCCTAGTTTTGGGTATTTCCTTGGCTTATTGGCAGCATAACTCCAATCTTCACATGGCATTCTTCTCCCTGTGTGCATGTCTGTCTCTTCACGTGGAATTCATTTTCTAAAGGTACTGGTCACATTGGATTGGGGACCCTCCCTAGCCCAGTATGACTTCATCTTAACTCAACTAGTTACCTCAGCAATGGCTCTATTTCCAAATAAGTTCACATTCTGAGGTACTGGAGGTCAGGAATTCCACATATGAATTCAACCTATAACAACCTCCCTCTGGTCTTAAGAGAGCCTACCAGGCTCTCCATTTTTCAGAGCTTGTTCAGTTAGTGATCACGAAGCAGCTATTTTTTATACTCTCTCTCCATTACTCCTCTTTACTATGGGTAATAAGATTCTTGCAAGATGTTGCTACACTTGGCTTATTGTGCGCATTGGTTTCCCAGCATTTTCTCTAAGACATGCAGGAATGTGACCATCTGATCTTACCACTAACATGTCCAGAAATGGGAGAGTGAACACGCATTCTGGACAGCAAGGAAAACATCACAGAGACACTGCACGGCCATTCTGCTGACAAGGAGTCCGTCTGACAAGACATGTTGTCGATCCCCTCAAGGATCAGATGGTAGAAGTCCTAGATCAAAGGGCAAGAAATAAAATGAGCACTGAAGACAAGGGCATGAAACAAGTGTACTTGGCTGTGTGACTGGTATCTCAAATCACTCAAGAGGCTGATTTCTTCCATTTGGCAGTTTGTGTCTTACACTATGCTTAATGTCACTCAGAAAATTCAGCAAAGCTATTCAATATAATGGCAACAGCAGTCACTACAGGAGGTAGAGCAATTATTTGGCGTAAGTATTTATTTAAGAATCAACAACTGTGTATATCTCAATGTGAGATATGCAGAGTATATGAAACTGAATAGTTGCCTGAAAATCAAATAAAACCTAGAAGTATTCTTCTAGGTCATTCTGCTTCTGGGGTCTGATGAGGTCCCATAACAGTTAAACCTGAAGTTCCCTCCTGGCTCAATGCCCAACTTTCTTTTGGGGGAGCTTCCCTTGGGCTGCCATAAGCATCTGAGTGGCTGACGGGGCCTCTGCTGTATTTGGTACCAGGGAGATGATTCACCCACTGGTCATTGACAGTGCTACTGCTGGAAGTTTCATCAGGGACTCTTCCTGTTACCACCATGCTGACCTGAGGGGGTATGGTTCTCCCACAGACATAGCTTCTACATATGGCCTGTCTATGACTAATGAATTACAAAAGGGCAGATAAGATTTGAAAGGGACATTGTTCCTTCCAGTTCAGGTGGACTGATGTCAGGGTATACTGCTTGGCACACAGGATTCTAGTTGGGTTTCAGCCCTCGATGGCTCCCTCAGCCTGGCCCCTTTGTGCAGGCTATGCCTTGCACCAAGCTATGAGATGGTTCTACAGGCTCCTTTTTACCACTCCAATCTTCCCTATAGTCATTCACAGCACACATCAAGACAAACTGAAGATTTTACAAAGAATTATTAAAGAAAGGATCCAGGATTATAGACCAGGTTTTCAATACAGAGATTTTCAACTGGTCACTACTGGGATTAGAAACTCAGTAGGTACCAAGCATATCATGCAAAAGAAAGAGGAAGGCTAGTGTGGATATGATGGTAGGGAAAACTCATGCCCAGACGAAAGGGGGCAGCAGCTCCTCAGTTCCAGGAGACTGTGGCCATGTAGGAACAATGCCACTTTTTTTCCAAGAGACTGAAAATCCATGTGACATCTCACAATTTTTTTTTAATGTTGGCAAACATATCGGCAGCTTAACAATCAATGTTACCTTACAAAAGTTCTCCAGGACAATTTGGCCCGCAGGTTCCCACTTGGAAATTTCTGGGCTAACAATTTTGGAGGCTTGGACATTCCTCAGGCATCTCTTAGGATGCCCCACACTCATTACAGGCCTGATTTGCTGGCAATATCTAGGGGTACCTCCCTACCTTCCTCTTAGCCTATGTTCCTGTGGCAGAGACCACATTTTTCCTCTACCTGCAACTATGCTCAAAAACATCTACCCACATCAGAGGCCAGGCTCGAGAGATCAAAGTCCAGAGAGAGAAAGCATTTCCTTCCTTATCTAAGTCTAAAGCCTGAATTCCATTTATCCAACAAATATAGACTACGTGGCCACACATCGAACGGCAGCTATTGTTCCAAAGATATGTATGTATGTCATGGAGTTTATTACATGTCTAGGAGACAGATTTTTCTAGGTAAATAAATTAAAAAGATAATTTCAGAATGGTATGTATTAGGGCAAAAATTAAACAGGGTAGTGAGATAGAGAAGACTGGTGGGAAGGTGGAGTTCTACTTTAGATCCAGCTGTCAAGAAAGCTTCTGAGGAGGAATCTTAAGGTTTTTAGAAGTAAAGCTTGCGATGGGGATTCCTGAGTGATTTGTTGAAAGTATACTCTGAGGAGAAGGGGAACTAGGGAAGAAAGAGAGTAGGAAAAGAAAGCAAATCAGAGATGTGGTCTCAGCTGTGGGTCCCGTAATAGTGGTCCCACCAGGAGCTCTAGAACATGAACTGCACCACAACTAGTACCATCTTGAATTAAGAGGGCTGGCGTCAGTCAGTCATTGACTTCAGTCTGCCCCTTGGTGAGGGGAGCACAACCTCTTAGGCTAGGGGACTGAGGGCAGTTCTTTGTAAAAGGTGTCAGCTGTGAGCTGTTAACGAGCAATATACCCAACAGTTGAGAATGGGTGCACTGGCATAGCAATGGGTAAGTGCCAGCCATGTTCACTATGGGGAATAATATTTGATCTTGGCCCTGGAAGTAAGAAACAGCCAGTCATGCAAATATCTGTAGGAAGAGTACTTCAGGCAGAAGAAAGGGCAAGTGCCCTTTCCATCATGGGAATGAGTTTGGCCAATGCTTTTGGGGCCCAGTGAAAATGTGGGGCATGGGATGAAATGTAGCTGGAGAAGTAGATGGGGAAACAATACCTGTATGTATTTTCTTGTGCTATGGGAAACTCACTATAAAGTTTTGAGTAGTGACATGATTTGACTTAAATTTCAGAATAAGATCTGAGGTTCCCTTGTGGAGGATAACTTGTAGGGGAAGCATGAATGAAAGCAAGAGACCAGTTAGGATACTTCAGTGTCTAGTTGACAGACAATGGGGCTTGGACTAGGAAGGTAGCCATAGAAAAGATAAGAAGCTGTTAGAATTGCAAGATATGCTGAAGGGAAAGCTGACAGGTTTCCTGGTGGATTAGATGTTGAGGTGAGGGAAAAAGAGGAGTCAGTAATGACCTCTAGAATTTCTGGCATTTGGATAGTTGGTGGTGTTATTAGTTAACTCAGGTTAGTATGCTAGATAAAAGAAAGTTTAGAGTAGGGAGATGAATAATTCTATATTGGAGATCCTAAATATGAGATACCTATTCAACATTCAAGTGTAGATGCTGGATAAAAAGTTGGATAAATGAGTCTAAAGATCAAGGTGAAGTCAGGGCTAGAGATATAAATCTGAGAGTCACTAACCAATAGATAATAAAGTTATGGGAGAAAGTGAGATCAGCCAGGGAAACAGTATAGAAAAGAAAAGGAGGTCCAGGACCAAGCTCTGGATTGTGGAATATTTACAGCTTGGATAGGGGAGGGGAGCCAGTAATGGACAATAAGAAGGAAACGTGTGGAACAATAAGAGACTATCTTACCAAAGTTGTATTTGACTAACCTTGACTAATGGTCATCAATTTCATCCCTTCTTCATGGTGTGGCAGCCACGAAATTTGGGGGGGATTGACTCCACCCCATAAAATGTGTCCCAAGTGAATATGTAGGGGTAATCTCATTCCCCTTGACTCAGTACCTAATTGGGTTTGTTTCTCTGGTTTAAGTCAACTAGTGCATGACATTATCTTGACTACAGGTGTCCATTCTAGTCTGTTCTAGTCAATATGAAACACATATCTTAATTTTTTCATAGTTAAAGAAAAGCTGACTTTTCTTCCTGGTTGTAAATGAGGAAGCTCTTAATCCTAGATGTGTCTGGAAATATCTATAACCATAAAAAGCACACCTGTGGGTGAAGCTGACTCTTGGAGAAAGGTAGAGGTGAAAGAACTGTGTATAAATGGAGTCACAGCCTGGACCAAACTCTACCTGAATCTATCCTATGCTATCTCTGAATGTTTTATACTTGTATAAGCCAATAAATCCCTTTTATTTTTTGAGTCAGATTTTATAGCTTTAGTAACTTGCAATCCAAGGCATTCTAGTTGATGCATATTCAGAAGAGAAGAGTAATTCAAAAAGGAAGGGGTTACCACAGTGTCAAATGCTGCTGAGAGTAATTTAAAGGAGGACAGAAATTAATGCTTAGATTTTGCAACATGGAAATTGTCGGTGATGTTAACAAATGTTCTTCTCTTGTGAAAAAGTAGTCCAAAGGAAGCGCATATAAATCCATGAGATATTTTGGAGTCACACCACTCTAAATCCATACTTGGAAATTAGATCTTCTTTGAATGAAACACAGGGTTCAGAGATGCAACTCTGTCCAACATCAACAAACATTCACATCAGACGGTTCAGCCCCTCAATTCCACAGCTTCTGAGACACCTCTATTTCTGATTATAATCTCTACAAAGTACTTGCATAAGTAAATAACCTATTTGCATGGTTTTCCAAGAACCAAAAAATGGCCTACCACAAAGGTATAGTTATACTATAGTTAAATTCCCACCTCTTGTGTTATAGGAAAGTAACTGTTGTGACACTTTCTCCATCAAGGTTTAAACAACCTAAGGGATAATATCAGCCAGATTTTAACTGTAAACTATCACGTTTCCCTTCATCTAACAATCCCTGCAAAAGGAAAACCCTTCCTAAGTCCATGACCCAGGAAGACATCTAAGCACTGAGACAATGGCAATGGAGAATCCATTTTTCTTTTCCATGTCTTTCTCTGAGGAATCACTGCCTTTTCCCTGGGCATTTGGTAGCTGACCTCTGGCCAAGTCCACACTCAATTTATGTTCAGGTTGAGCTGGAACACCCTATTAAACAATATTTTTTGGCAACTTGAGATATGAAGCCTTATCTTACAAAAATAGAGAGATTATGTGGACGTTACACTTTAGGAATATACCTGTGTTTTAACTAGTGAAACTTACCTAGCTGAGCTTAAAAGGATACCACAACAGATGCTCAATATTCTTGGAATTAATTACTGAACCAGCTTTGAAACTTTATCTGCTATACGACGGACTTGTTCTCATACTCTCTTCCTCTTTTGCTTTACTCTTTCAGTTTACTGAGGTGCTCAGTAAGAATGCTTTTAATTTTTTTCATTTTTTAACGTGTTCTGTTATTTACTAGATGTCACTTTGTTTTCTTTTCCTGGAGTCGTAACTCCTTGAACTGATAAAACCTTAGTTACTCCTCATGTCTCCATATTTATTATCAGTTGGGCCTCTTTATTAAAAGAGACAGACACCCAATACAAATTGGAATGTGTTGGTTTACAAAAAAACTTAAAAATCCATTGGCATACAGATTTCAGAAATCTGAAATCATGTATCCAATAATTAAAATGTTGAAATTAAGAATCTGTCTACTTTCCTCTTGAGTTTCAGACTTTCTTACACACACTCTCCTTTCTCTGAAATAACTACTTTGAAGAAGAGAATATGATGTTCTAATCAACCAGACATGGGTTTGAATTCTACCCCTGGACTTATGGGCAGAGTCAGTTCCATTTGAAGTTCATGATCTGAGAGCAGTGGATGCGGATAGTATCTCCAAATAAAATAGGGAGCTATTCACAAACAAAGAAAGGTAAATGGTTGATAGATTCCAGATATTCCTTCTACTTCCCATTTCTCCAAATGAACATCAACTTTTAGAGCTAATTATATTTCTGCAGGCTCAAATTGAGAGTAGAAAATTCTTCATGAACACTGTGATGAGATGCTGAAGCAAGAAGAGAGAACAGAACCAAGAAATGGATAGAAATACAACATGGAAATTTAATGGTACTTCCAAAACCAGAAATGGAAGCTGGGATACACAGTCAGCAATACAAGAACCAGGGATATGAGTATCTGAATAAGCAGGAAACAAACCTATGTAATCATTTAAAGTCACATTTTCAAAGAATATTTAAGTCACATGGGAAAATACTATGTTGTAGAGATAAAAGAGACGCTCATCAAAGCTGTGACCTTTTCTTCCTCAGCACACAGCTAAACTGCATTCCCCAGACTCTTGAATTTAAGTGTTCCTAAATGTCTGAGTTTCAGTCAATAGAATGTAGTCAGAAGTCATGGGTGCCACTTTTAAACCTGAATCCTGAAATCTCCTGTGATCCTATGAGATCCTCCATGCATTCAGTCTAACTCTTATCTCCCTGCCAGATCCAGAGAATTTCGTGTAGGACTTCTGAAGTACCAGAAGATGGCATAGCCACTAGATGGAAGGAGCTGGGTCTCTGAATGACCGAATGGAGTAAATGTCCCAACTGAACCATATTCTGCTATTAGTTACATGAGAAATACACCTTTGTTACATTAAGCACTGCAACTGGAGTTGTTTGTTATAGCAGTTAGCACGCTCTAATACACATAATATGAGCTCAGTTAGTTTTTAATTATGAAAATTTTATATTGGTATTACATTTATTTTGAAAAATAACAGAAACAAAACAGGAAGATATACACCAAAAATACTATGAATGATTAATACAAAATACTATGAATGATGCCAGGTTTACTGGCAATTTTTAGTTATTTTTTTTCCTGGGATTTAAGATGATTTTTAATGAAAATGAACTGATGTTATATACTGTAAACAAAGTTTTGAGAAAGGTGTTGGGAAATTGTTTAAACTTTGCACTCCTCTTTATTGGCTTGATTTTGTACGCTATGTGGAACGCAGAGCATGAGCAAAGGGGTTGAGTTTAAAAGACCAGGGATGGTACAGACAAATACTCCCCAAAGATTCTCCATTTGCACATTCAGAAAACCTCCATACCTGCAAGCTTCTCTTTCAGAATGTCTATGAAAACGAGGAAAGATTATTTCCTGCATATGAAACATTACAGTAGGTATATTGGAATGAAGAAACTCTTATTTAAATTTGGTTGGTGGCAACTCTAAAACCCAAACTTTGGGCAATTACAAACCAAGAGCTTGATTAATAGTAAAAGATCCTGGTACATGAAGTGACCAATCCAATGAAAAATGGTGTGGGACAAGAACACAATATAGTTGTTAGGATGTAGGCTTGCTTGTTGTAAGAATAAGACTCCAAACATAATGGCTTGAACAGTACGAAAGTTTACTTTGCTCTCATCTCTGAGCAAGAAGTCATGTCCAAGGCTGGTAGGGTGACTTGACCGTATTGAGGACCGAGACCCACTCATTCTGTTGCTCTTCTCTCTTGAGGGTATTGTCTTGTCTGCATGTTTACAGATGGCTCTCCTTCACTTCCACAGGACAGTCTGAAGGAAAAGGCATGTTCCAGAAGTTAAACATATTGCCTTGACAAATTCCATTGGCCAAACCCTAATCACATGGCCATACATATCTGCAAGGGAGCCTGGAAAATGTAGCCTTTGTCTGGGTGACCACATACACAGCTAAAATTTCTCTTATTAAAAAAAAAAATAAGGAAGAATGGGTATTAGGAGTTAAATACCATTATGCAATATATGCACAGAGAAAGATCCTGGTCAATCAGGGAAGAGAAAGAACAAGAAAGAATCAGATAAAACCAGAACTAACAGTAGTGGAGAAGGAAGATGATTTAAAATTAAATCTACACTGTATATTATTTATAGTTCATTGCATATAGTTGTGTTAAAATTATCTTTCTTGTTAAAAAAAAAGTTCTTAGGTGGATTTTATGATTTTCAAAGTCCTAGATAAGTGAAGGAAATATTCATAATACATTGATAAATGGAGTTGTTGGACTATATTGACTTTTGCCATTAATTTTAGGCATGTCACTTATTAGGTAAACAGAACTTTGGGGGTACTCAGGAGCTGATGTAGCAGTGGTTAATGAGTCTGAGAGAGAAGTCATTAGCTAGGAGATTCAGAGAAACAAAGAAATACTTTTTGGTATACCCAAAATACCTTTTGGTAGCCAAAACAGGTAAAACAAGGAAAAGACCTTGATGCCAATACTGCTGCTAACCAGCATTCGCAGCCTTTATATACAAAGCCCCTCATCCTGGTAAAATGCAGTTCCCCCAAGGCAAGACATTGTCTAGTAAGTGACAGATAGGACTTAGAGAAGGATTCAGACTCTTCTGGCAGGATCTTTCCCTAGACCCTAAGAAAACCTTCTTTGGAGGGACTGTGCTTTGGACCTGCCCTTTTCAGTTCTACAAATGCAGACAGTGATAAGAATTAGATTACTTTCCTCCTTACATTCATCAACCCTGACTGTCCCCCATTGATCCAAATGTCTTCCCGCTGGGTCTACTATTTCCTTCTGCCACAAATCCCCACTCCGTTCCTTTGCCATTTCTCCCCTCTTCCACTTGTAATTTATCTTGGTGTGACCTTCTGATAAGCTTAAGAACCACAGCAATATGTGCTCTTTAAATACTAAAGCAGAGCATATATTTAAAAGAAAGGTTTGATTAAAACAGTTTAAAGTTAAGCCATTTTTCAAACCCAGTCGATCTGAATGATACTGCCTATAAAATCGTGATCAAGAAAAATTTCAAAATTAGTCCTTTGACTTACAAGGTACTTTGTCTCTTTTGTTTGCAAAAACAACTGGAATAAAGAAGAGAAATCCAGGTCCTATTGGAACAGAGACCATTTTCTAGCTAAGAGTTTCCACAAATTTCTCATTAGGATGAACTGAATTGGTATTAGAATCTATGTTTTAAACAACTGTGCATTGGACACCTTCTTAAGACCACAAGACAACACAGAATTTAAGTGCACTGTCTCTCATGTTAAATAGACCTCCTTTACGATCTCAGCGGCTTAAAAGTTGTGTAGCTTGAGAAGAAAACCTCTTTGGTGTCTCAGAAACTTCATCTATGAAGCAGGGATAGTCAGAGTATCTACATGATAGCAGTTGTGAAGATTAAATGTGAGAGAATGCATGAAGGATTTAGGGCAGAGCCTGGCATATAGTAGGTACTCAATAAACGAGGGTTATTGGTATAAAATGGTGCTATGACTTGGAGATTCAGTGGTAAGTGTCAAGATTCTCAGCTTTGGGAGTCTTTGATGTGCCAGTATTAGGAGGATTCAAGGATTCAATTTATTTATTGAAATAAATTATGATGGAATTTCAAGTTTTATCAGTAAATGAAATATGAATGGAAAGCAAAGGATTGAGAATAGGTTTTGAGAGAAAAACAGGATGTTAGGCATGTGATAGGAAGGTGTTTAAATCTGAGCTGAGAAGAACTTGTCTAATTCACAATGTTTCTGAGGGCCATATCTGGCCTGGATATGACAGAGATTTTCTTTGTTTTCTTGTCTTTTCCATTCCCTGTTCGTCTGTGAAATTCTAGGTGTGCAGACAGTGTCAGAAATAATGAAATTCAACAATATGGCTATTTTTTGAATTTTGAGGAAAAGTACTTAATTAAAAAAACAGCAATTCTATAAATCATATATTCTACACATGGCAATATACACATGGCAATATAAATATTTAAGAACTTGAGCGTTTTTAATGTTCAGAACAGTCTTTCTGATTAACGCAATGATGTGTACATTATAACCTAGCACTTAATCTCTTAAAATGTCAGGACTAACTACAGAGAGGCTTACTATTTGACTTCGTTACAAATTGAAAGTATTTCTTGACAGCTGAATAATCAGTTTTAAATTTTGAGCTTATTCCTTACAATGTGGAAAGTCAAATTAACGTCTGCATTTATTTAAGCAATAATTTCCAGATGCTTCTATTCATTGCTTTAAATATATGTATACGTGCATACCTCGGATATATTGTGGGTTTGGTTCCAAACCATAGCAATAAAGTGAATGTCACAATAAATTGAATCACACAAATGTTTTGGTTTCCCAGTATATATGAAAGTTATGTTTACACTATTCTCTAGTCTATTAAGTGTGCAATAGCATTGTCTAAAAAACAAAGTTCATACCTTAATTAAATAATACTTCAGTGCTAAAAAATGTTAACCATCACCTGAGCCTTCAGCAGTTGTTATCTTTTTGCTGGTGAAGGGTGTGAAACATTTCAAGAATTACCAAAATGAGGCACAGAGACACATAGTGAGCAAATGCGTTGAAAAATGGCGCTGATACACTTGCTTGATGCAGGGTTGCCACAAACCTTCAATTTGTAAAAAAAAAAAAAAGAAAAAAAAAGTAATATCTGTCAAGCATAATAAAACAAAGACTGCATATATAAAATATATATTTATGTGTTTATATACAAATCCAGGTTTGCATCAGGAAGCAGCACACTCAAGCAAGGTAAATGAAAAGAATTTTATTACAGGGTGTACTTACAAAGCATGAACTTGGTTAAAGGAAACCACCCAAAGATGGTGAAGCCCTCTTGAGTTAGCAACCTCTGGGAGGCAGGGAGGCATTATCAGCCTTAGACTCAAAGGGGCAAGATGAAGCAGCATTTAACTGACCTGGAGAGAGTTACTGTAGATGCAGCTGTAGGAGAAAACGCAGTGAGAAGTGTTACCCGTCTGCAACTACAGCTTTGGAAGAGGAGCATGGCTAATCCATTGTGACCCTTGCAGAGAGGAAGTGAAGGAGTATAGTACCTTATTTACTCCCTTTCCACCCTCTATCCTCTTAGATCTTCCTTTGGCCAAACCCAGCCAGATGCCAAAGGACAGGGGAATACAATGAAGTAGTCCATAGAAGTCATATCAAGAAGTTGAATTGTACCTTTGGAAAAGAATGGCTTGTTTAATATTTCCCTCTTTGAATTATATTTTTGAGTTATCAATATTGCCTGTTCTATTTTCTCTTTGTTAACATTGACTTATATAATTTTTTCTATTCTTCATTTCCAAATTTTGTTTTATTTTGGTTTGATGCCTTTCCTATATATGTGCCTGGGTTTTTAACACAAGATTTGACTCTTTGAGTTTAATTGTGAGGATCTAACCCATTCAAAATTATTATTCCTGGTTGTGATATCCTGATTTGTAATTCAAAAAAATTTTATTTGGTCTTCATCCATTGTTCTCGGTTCACTTTTGAATTTCCTGAGTGATAAGAGTAAAAGGAGCATCTTTTGCCATAATATTTGGTCTCTTGTCCTCAGTCCCTGAAATTGATTCAGAGCCATAAAGATAAAATAGGTGTGTTGTTATTCATAACAAATGTCTTTCCACCACAATTGGGTTTATGTTTATGAGGTGACTTTTGGAAAGTGCCTAAGGATGGGGCTGGTGGCCATGGGAACCAACCACGAATAGAGGCTTAGAACTTTCAGTTCCAACTTCTGATTTCTGGGGAAGGGGCAAAGCTGGAGTTTGAATCAATTGCCAATAATCAATCATACCTATGCAATGAAACCTCCATAAAAACACAAAAAAGGACAAGATTCAGAGAGCTTTTGGGTTGGTGAACACATGAAAATTTGGGGAGAATGACAGGCTTGGAGAGGACATGGAAGCTCCTCACCCCTTTCCATATGGCTCGCTCTATGCACGTTTTCTGTTGGTTTATCTGTATCCTTTGTCATACCCTTTTATAATAAGCTGGTAAATGTAGGTAAATTTTCCTGAGTTTTGTGAGCTGCTCTAGCAAATTAATTGAACCCAAGGAGGAGGACATGGGAACCTCTGCTTTACACAGCCAATGTGTCAGAAGCACAGGTGACAACCTGGACTTGTGATTGTAATCTGAAGTGGGTGGAGGCAGTCATATGTAACTGAACCCTTAACCTATGGGATCTGATGCTATCTCCAGGGAGATTGTATTAGAATTGAGTGAATTGTAGGGCAGTCACCTGGTGTTGGAGACTGACTTGACTGGTGTGTAATGCCCCCACGCACACACACATATTGTAATTCATACTAGAATCAGTTTTCTGGCATTAAAAACAAAATACTAATACTGTATTTTTGTTTTCTACCCATCATGCTTTCATATTGTTTCTTTTCACTTTGTTTCTTTTATTGCCTGCCTTTGTTATGATTAAGTTTAAATGGAAAATTCCTTCATCTATTTTTTGTCTATTTTCTAATGAATATTGTTAAAATTTGACAATGATATTTAAACTTAATTGCTCTATCAATATCTGGCATTAATCAGTTCAAACAGAAAGATGGCATATTATATGGACTTTGGGTCAAATACAACTTTGCAAATGTTATGAGCTGAAAGGAGGTTAGTGTGGTTGAAACATAGATCTAAGGAACTATTGATGTAAAAAAAGTGGCCAGGTGAGCAAGGACAATGGCAATAAAAAGAGTGGTTAGTGTGGGTTTGGGTCTCATGTCAATGTCACAGCAATAATTCTGCTTAACAAACAACTATATATTCGCAGTGGGATACAAAAATAAACATTTATATCTGGCTCATGAGTCTATGAATGAACTGAGGCTGATCTGCTCCCGTTGTCTTTTATCCTTCTTCTGGGAACAACAAGCTCTTGGTGCTGGCAGAATTGCCAGAGGGCAAGCCTGACTGCCCACACACATTTAAACCCCATCACATCTGCTAACATCTCATTGGCTAAAGCAAGTCAGGTAGCTGAGGCCAAAGATAAGGAGGGGGGTACTCCAACATTTGTGGTAGGAATTCCACAGTTACATGGCAAAAGACACGAATACAGGACAAGGTGAAGAATGACAGCCAATAATTCAATCTACCACACCTTACAGTCTTCATTAGCTATATCTTGTTCTTGACATTTTATCAAATCTATGTAAGTCTTATGTAAGCAGATCAAGAAATTGTGAACCTTACATGAAAGCCCTTCCTCTATAGAATTTCTAGAGCTACTATGGGCCAGGTGAAAAATTAGGTAAAGCCTGTGTTTCAAATTAAAATGTTGGATTTTATCCTAAATTCAATGGGAGCCATTGAAGGATTTTAAGCACAGGGTAAAGTAAGAGATCTACATTTTAAAATTATCAATGTGGCTACTGGATTGGAGGGAGCGACAGGAGTTAATTATTATAGAACATCTGCAGTGTTCAAATGGCACTGTGGCTGGAAAATAGTGGAGATTATATATGTATATATATCTTTATCTGAATCATTTAGTCTACTATTGATGCCTTCTAGTGTGTTTTTCATTTCAGTTATTGTATTCTTCATCTCGGTTTGGTCGTTCTTTATATTTTCTAACTTTTTGTTAAAAACTTCTAACTTCTCACTCTGTGCATCCATTTTCCTCCTGAGAGTTCTTTTATCATCTTTACGATCATTACTCTGAACTCTTTCTCAGGTAGATGGCTCATCTCCACTTTACTTAGTTCTTCTTCTGGGGTTTTACCTTGTTTCTTCATCTGTAACATACTCGTCTGCTGCCTCATTTTGTCTGAGTTGCTATTTGTATTCTTTTTAATTTTTTATTTTATATTGGAGTATAGTTGATTAACAATGTTGTGTTAGTTTCAGGCGTACAGAAAAGTGTTGAAAAAGAATAGATACATGTATATGTATAACTGAATCACTTCGCTACTTGTATTTTTATGTATGTGGTAGGTTAGTTACATTTCTCAACCTTGGAGAAGTGGCCCTCTATAAGAGGCAACCTATGTGTCCCAGCAGTGCACTCCCCTTTTGTCACCTAAGCTACATGCTCTTAGGGGTTCCCCCTAAGAGGGGTGCATGGGTCTTTCTGTTGTGGTGGGCTGACTATGTGGGTGGTCTGGTAGGCTTGGTTGGCCCCTAATCTGTTGGTTGCCAGGTCCTCCTGCCTTGTGTGGATGCTGCTGGCTGTTTAGCAGGGCCTAGTCACGAGGTGGCTGCAGAATCCTAGGGGACCCCAAGGCTAGTGCTGGCTCACTGGTGGACTGAGTCAGGGTCTCAAGGACTCTGAGACTGTTGCCCACCCAGTAGCAGATGAAGCCAGATCCTGGGGTTAGTACTGGACTACTTGCAGGCAGAGCTGATTCTTGCAGTCTGGTTTCAGGGCCCAGAGATCCCAGAGCTTGTTTCAGGTTGTTGGTGGGTGGGCACCTGTTCTTGACACAGTTGGGTATTGGATATGGGGTCCAGGGTGTCCCAAAGATTGTGTTGGCCTGCTAGTGGACAGGGCCAGAGCCCAACTTGTTCTAGGGTAAGGTCTGGCCTGTGTTGTGGAATTGAAGTTTAATTGCTACTGGTGTCTGCTCCCCCTGGGGGGTGAGGCTGGTCTAGAGGCTGTGCAGGCTTTCTGGTGGGAGGGGCTGATGCCTGCCCACCCCTGGGTGGAGCTGTGTCTTGGTTCTCTGATGGGCTGGCCCATGTCCAGGGGTGTGTCTAGAGGCAACTGTGGGTTCTTTAGTCTTTAGGCAGCCTGTCTGCAGATGGCTGAGGCTGTTTCCACACTCAGTTGTTTGGCCTGAGGTGTCCCAGTGCTGGAGCCTACAGGCTGTTGGGTGGGGCCAGGTCTTGGCACTAATGAGCCAAGATGGCAGCCGCTGTGTTCACATGGTTAAATATTCCCCAGTGTATCTGACATCCATGTCTATGTGCCCAGGGTGAGCCACAGCCACCCCTTGCCTCTCCAGGAGAGTCTCCAAGACCAGTAGGTAGGTCTGGCCCAGGGTCCTATCAAATTATTGCTTTTGCTGTAAGTCCAGGTATGTGTGAGTTTTTGTGTGTGCCCTTTAAGAATGAACTCTGTATTTCTCCCAGTTCTGTGAGACTCCTGCAATTAAGTCCCACTGGCCTTCAAAGCCAAATGTTTTGAAGGATCATCTTTCTGTTGCTGGACTCCCAGGCCAGGGAGCCTGACGTCGGGCTCAGAACTCACATTCCTGTGGGAAAATCTCTGCAATATAATTATTCTCCAGTTTGTGGGTCACCCACCTAGGGGGTATGAAATTTGATTATACTGTGAGTCTGCCCCTCCTATCTGTCTCATTGTGGTTCCATCTTTATGTCTTCACTTATAGAAGATCTTTTCTGCTAGCTTCCCGCCTCTTACATCGCTAGTTGTTCTGCAGATAGGTGTGATTTTGGCATGCTCCTGAGAGGATGTGAACTCAGGGTCATCATTAGTCATCAGGGAAATGCAAATCTAAACTACAATGTGATATCACTACTTCCCACCAGGACAGCTAAAAGTAAAATGTCTAGTAATGCCAAATACTGGTGAGTATGTGAAGCAACTGGACCTATTTCTTTGATGATTTGAATATAAATCTGTACAATCACTTTAGAAAACCACTTAACAGTATCTACTACAGGTAAGCAAGGATATCATATGACCTAGCAATTCTACTCCAGAGTATATACCCAACAGAAATGAGTGCTTTTGTCTACCTGAAGACACTTACAAGAACATTCATAGCAGTATTATTCATAATAGCTAAAAGTAGAAGCAACAAAATATTCACAAGTAGTAGACTGAATAAGTAAAATATAGTATAACCATTCAATGGAATACTATACAGCAACAAAAAAGGATAAATATTACTAAATTCAATAATGTGGATGAATCTCACATAAAAAAGTCAGATACAAATGGACCAATTGATCAGTGGAATAGAGCATATTGCCTAGAAACATAGTCACACATATATAGTCATCTGTTTTACTACAAATTTTCCACTTTCAATTTTTTTTAAATAAATTTATTTATTTATTTTTGGTTGCGTTGGGTCTTTGTTGCTGTGTGCGGGCTTTCTCTAGTTGCGGCGAGCAGGGGCTACTCTTCGTTGGGGTGCACGTGCTTCTCACTGCGGTGGCTTCTCTTGCTGCGGAGCATGGGCTGTAGGCATGCAGGCTTCAGTAGTTGTGGCTCACAGGCTTAGTTGCTCCATGGCATGTGGGATCTTCTCGGGCCAGGGATCGAACCTGTGTCCCCTGCATTGGCAGGCAGATTCTTAACCACTGCACCACCAAGGAAGTCCTGCCACTTTCAATTTAATAAAGAAAAGATTGTTTTTTCTTTCAGTAAGCAAAATGGGCAAATTGACTATCTGAATGGAAAATATCAAAGTTTAAACAATAAATTTTCTAGAAAAACAATACAGGAGAATTAAGCAAATATTTCTTAAACAGGATACAAAAAGTACTCATCATAAAAGAAAACACTGTTAGTTGGACTTTATTAAAATTAGATATATTTTTGTTGTATAGCCGACAGGGATTTGTAATGATAGAGCTGAGTGTTGAGGAGATATCAAAGATCACTTCCAAGTTTCTGGCGTAAGTAACTAGTTGGATAGAGGGTTCAGTCACTGAGGTGGAAACCCTGGAGAATAGCTGATTTGATCAGAAGATAAGTGTTGCCCTCTGATATCCTGTGTTCCTTGTTTTAGTCTCCTGTTTTAGATTATCATAAATACACAGCATAGGGATTTAAAAAATCTGTTTGCTCTTTGAAACTTGATGTATTTTAGGTAGACATTGTGGGGTACACCCAAAACTCAGCAGTATCCCTGGGGCCAAGGCATCTCAGAAGCTCTAGTCCAAATTAGAGCCTATAAATACCTTGGGCCTGGATATCATGGCTTATGAAGGACTCAGGAAAGAAAACAAATGTTACCAGATGATGAAATCCCTGAGGACAAACATCAACATTCACTTGTATTTTATCTTAATAAATGTGAATGATAATGTGAATGTCTGAATGTGAAGGCCTGAATTTGGAAAGGACTACAAATCATATTTTAACTGGAGAAATTATGTTAGACTCACCTCAATGAACTTCACATCTTTCCAAGATCTTGGTATTTCAAATTCTAACAAGAGTGAGCCCTAGCAGCTCACTTTTGCCTTCAGACAAATGTGTTTTTGTACTTTATTTAGTTGTTCTGTGTAGAAAAAAGACAGAAATGGAAATACTCTCTGTCTTCTCCTCTTAACACTGTCAGCTCACCAGGTGAGGAATCTGTAAAGAATCAATTATGGGGCAGGAACATTTCTATGGAGCAGGCAATGAAGTTCTGAATGGTATCATGTGTGTGTTTGCTGGGAGGGCCATGTGATGATGGTCAACCCTACACATTTGTTGAGAGTCCTAAATAAGAAGCCACGTGGTTATAAATCCGTTCCCCCAAATCCCAGAGAAATCTGGGTACTTTTAATGAGTCCATCTTTTTCCGATTTAGCCATAATTCATTTACCCAGGTTCAATGATTTTAAGAGTCTCTCTCAAGAGAGAATACAAAAAAGGAGATTCTGAGCAACACAGAGTTTGGTTCCCAGTCTGGATTATACCATTTGGCTTTGAAGTTTACTGACTTGAGCCAACCAATTCCCCCACATAGAACTCTGTTGTTTATGTTTCATAAAAATATTCTTATCACTATATGTAATATGTCACATTATATTATGAATTATTTATTTATTTGTTTATTAACTCTCTCTCTTTCCTGACCACAGCTTCACATTCTGTTTAGATTACTGATATATATCCCTAGTGCTTAGAACAATACTTAAAACATGGTTGGTTCTCAATAAGCATTTATTGAATGATGGATCTACCTGTCTCTCTTTACTAATATGACTGACCTTTTGTTTATTTCTGACCTCATTCAATCAATAATCAATCAGTTACCTCTGTGCCTAATTTGTACAGCATACCATGCTGTGTACTGAATTATCATGTCCTTAGTCGGCCAAATCTCCTTTTGTTCTCCCATCTTTGTGATCAACGTGAATATAATGGTCCTCCAATTTTATCTTGAAATGCAATTCTTGGTGTAGACTTAGTGTATTCAAGATGCCATATATTCTTCTTGTCAGCATTCCCTTTATTAAAATTGACCTGAACCACAGGACCTTTAGAAACAGGGCACTTGAGTGGCCATAGTTGGACCACATGACTTGACCTCATTGGACAGAAAGGAATGGGCCAGAGTTGATACCTTGCCCAGGGGAAATCCAAACATAGGATTCATTCTCTATACCTCTGTCTCTTTATTTTCCTGTCTCCCTTTCTTTCTCTTATTCCTGAATTTAGATACAGAGGTTTAGCTATTTACAGTGTGATAGGCGCTAACATTAACAGGTCACTGAGAGTTATGGCCACAGTTTTTCCATCGCTAACACAGCCCCCAGAGACACACAGAAAACAAGAGACTTACAGGAGTAGATCCTCAAAGAAGATAAAGGAACACATGCAGAGAGAAGCTGAGATCCCAGAGTATCGGGGCCCAGTGGGAGAGGGAGAGAATAATAAAGTCTGGGCTCACATTTTTAACGTTTGACTGCTGACAGCTTTTGAGCATTCACCCCCCCCCTTCTCTTCTGCTCCACACCTAAGCAAGCTGATAACGAAGACGAGGTGCTCCCTCCTTTGGAATTGGTAGAAAGTCCAAACCAGGCAAAGCCCAGTTTGAGAACCCTCACTCCAGCCCCGCCCCCAAGTATAATAAACTCTAAAGGCATTTGCCCATCTTGCTTTCTCAAGCCATTTTTGGAACTTCCTGAAACCCTGCCCTGTTCTCCCCAGATAGCATTATTATGTGAAAAATAAATCTTTTCATAGTCTCCTGGTGTGTGTGTATGTGATATTTTCATTCTCAACATTAAAACTAAATTGTAAGCAGGGGGTCTACTCTGTTTCTGTGACATGAACTCAAAAGAAAAAGAAAGAGAGCAGTTCCTGACAACATTTTAGCCACTCTAGGACATTTTCTTGTCCTTAGGTGCTCATGAGACTGCTTAGTTTTTCCTTGTTCTGAACTCTATTCTACCTAGATTAACTTTAATGGGTTTCTGTTCTTGGCAATCAAGTGATCTCTGCTTATGCACCTGATGACCCCTCCTTTACCATAGCCCACAGACCTTGTGAAATATTTATTGATGCCTCTTCCTACAGCTCCTAAATAGTCTTGACTGATTTGATTTTTACTGAATTTTGCTTCTGTTAAACTCAAGGAATGACTGTTTCTTGCAAATGGAAACTTATTCTTTTTGGCTAGGTAAAAATAATAATTGCCCAGACTATAGATAAAGCTAAGTCACAGGAAATATCTGACTCATAAGTTCCCAGAGCCAAGAGTGTGAAAAATGTAGAGACTATGCCACTGAGACTGAAACGGTGCAGCCCTCCTGGGGAAATATGGTAGAGTCATTCCTTTTGGCTGTCAGGGTTGCCATTAATTTTGTATGCAATTGCCAGCAAAGTACAGGAAGATGTATGAGAATGAATTATTGATTTCCACTTGCATTCTGATTGGAGCAGTTTTGCAGCTTATTTCCAAGTAACTCTTTTCATCTTCATGGCAATAAATACAAACATCAATTTAATTTATCTCTTTGAGTTAGCACCTTTCATGATAAATTGTATTTGTAAAACAACTAACCCTTTACTTATTATAATCAGCAAATGAAGAGTTACTATTGAACAGATTCTTCCTTCACACCAAAATTTAGAAATAGCAACTTTCAGTAAAAAGAAAGATTAATGTGGAAGCTTTTAAATACAATAAGTCTTATGGACTTGAGAACCAAAAACTTCCAGTGGAAAATAGTTCTGACAGTGATTGAGGAATATGCTTCTTCACTAAAACTCGATTCTCCATGTTATGATAGCTTTGGTTTAATTATGTAGACCCTCTGTGTGTCTGTGGCTTCTTTCATTCCCCTATGCCCCCATTCTGCAAGAAGAAAGACAGCATCTCATGTGGTCCGGAGCTAAGCTACCCCACGCTGAAAGCACTCACACTACACATCTCTTTGTTTGCTGCGTCGTCTGTAGTGCTGAAGAGCTCTTGTTACCTTCCTTCCATTTGCTTGGGAGACAGTGCTTTCAAAGAACAACTTGGACGGCTGTTGGCCACAGAGTATGCCCCTCACTGCTCAGCAGCTGTTTGAAAACTCCTGGTCTCAACTTGCATGAGGATTTGATCTTTTAGGATTTTATTTAACGAGGATGGTGACAGACTCCGAGCTTCAGAACAGTTCACCTGTCCAAAATAGGCACATTTTACCAGAAGTCCTAATAATTCAGTCATTTCAGTATGGTCTCTTACAAAAAGACTCCCTGTCTTCTCTATCAAGCTGAGAAGTGAGATTTGCCAAGTCAAATACCACGACAAAAAAAACAAAAAAAACCCCTCATATCTGAAAACTTATTTTAGCAATCCATTTCAATGCTTTTTCCTTTGCTTGTGAACATTTCTGAGGAGAAAAGTGTAGGTCCAGACCATGCTCATTAAAAATGTATCTTCTTAAATATTGTTCTTTCAACTTTATTATGGTTGATTTAATTTTGAAAAATCTTTGATAATATTGTAATTATTTAAAATATACATTCTCTCTTTCAGTGTGTGTGTGTGTGTGTGTGTGTGCGCGCGTGTGTGTGTGCGCTATGTTTATGCATATGTTTCCTTGGATGTCAAGGAAAAATATTCAAACCAGGTATTTTCAATATTCTGAAATAAAAATGAGAAATAATAGCTCTGTTCTTGAAGATTTCAAGGACAGTATGACTGAATTTAAAGCCAGAAATTTTGTGAACATTATTAGCCCAAGACACATTTTTCCAAGCTGTACAACTGCCATGAGATGGCTCAGAGTGTTTAAATTGTCTTTATTTGTTATTTTCACTCACATCTCTCAATTAGAGCAGAACTGCAAAGCTGCAGGGAGTTGGGCAGGGGGTGGAAGAGCAAAAGGATGACTTTTATTATTTTATTAGACAGGAGCATCCAGCCCAAGAAAAGAAGGTTCTGACTACTGGGCTGATCTTCTGTATGAGAAAATGGGTGGCTTCCTCAGCTGTGTGATTTTGGAGACATGGAAATCTCCCCTTCTTCCTCCTCTAAATATATCTTTAATTCATTCAATTCAAAATACATGTATGTTTTTTTTCCAGGGCCTGTGCCTGATATGAGATACAAAGATGGAAAAGAGTCCTCTCCTACCTTTAGACAGTTTACAGTACAGTGGAGCATACAGAAAGGAAGAGAGACAATCAAGGTACAAGGTGATACATGGTATGATGAGGGGAAGCATAGAGGCTATGGATCATAGAATGGAAATATTTACCTTGGAGTCAAGGGAAGCTTCCTGAAGAAATGATAGGTGGGCATCTGAAGGACCAAGAGAAGTTAGATGAAGGAAAAGAAGAGAATAGAAAAAAAGGGCAAGAAAATGATGGATGAAAGGGAGAAGCAGGAATAAGAAAAGGTTTGAGGCAGAGGGACCACATCCCACTGCGGTTCCACCATTTATTAGTGGTTTGACCTTGGACAATTGCTTATCTTCTTTGAACCTCAGTTTTCTTATCTGTGAAATGTGGATAATAGCATTTATCTCAGCATTACTGAAAAGTAAATGAGATAATGTGTATATAAAATGCTGCCATTATTAGCAAGGGATAGAAACTCAGCTTCAACCAGTTTAAGTATAACGGGCAACATATTGGAACATTATTGGGATATGCCATAGACCATGAAGACCTTATGAAATGCATGGATGTGACTATATTTCAGAACCAACTGCAATCAGAAATTCAAATGTCATTAAGACACTATGTCTTCTCATACTTATTTCCATTTGTATGTAGATGTTATACCTCCCTCCCATTGAACACCAGCTTTTTATTCAGAGTAGATGATCATGGCCTTCCAAGAAGCCAGTTTCTGAGTTTTTTTATCTTTGGCAGAAATGACACAAAGAGAGTTTGCTTCTCTCAGTTCTAGTTACAAAATTCTTAGAAAAGGACGGATCAGATGCCCACCCCTATATCATCAACAGTGGCCAGGGAGTGAGGTCAAAATATATTCACATGGTGGTTCCTGAAGTGACTTTGATGGTAGAAGAGTTTCCAGAAGAGGAAGGGAGTTAAAGAGGCTGTGAAGTTCCTGGTTCTTAAACATACTAATTATATGAATACTCATAATAAAATACCTTTGGTGAGCATTTACTATGTGATATGCACAATGCAACAAACTTTAGATGAACTAGCTAATAAACTGTTAACCTAATGAGGTAGTTACTACTATTATCTTCATAGCACAGATGAAGAACCTAAGTTACAGTGAAGGGGTCACTTGTTCAGGCTTCATACAGCTAGTAAGGTGACAAGTCAGGATTCCAAACCAAGCTTTCCTGGCTTGGTGTTTGAGCTGTTGACTATTATGGAGATTTAGTTTAATTAAAGTTTCTTTTCAGCTACAGAACAGAATTCTACTTCCCTTCTCTGAGCAGAAGAATTCTGAACCCTGGTGAGGTAGGGAATAGCTCATTTCTCTATCTCTCCAGTGCTCAAGACCAGCCAGAAATTGCAAGGAATTCTTCCATGAACATGAAAGCCGAAGCAGAACTCAAAGACGGGAGTTCTTTAGATGTTGTAGGTCACATAACTTTGATGTGATTTTGTTACCAATGTCTATATCATCTTCTGCTTTCCAACAGAGTATAAAATATCACACCTTTCATGCTAAAAGTGACTTTCACATATGGATGCTGACTTTTCATAAACTTTGGTGGTGTTAGTCATCACCTAAACCTATAGATCTCACTAGAAATTAAAGAGACATCATTCTATGATTCTAAAAATAGATGTGGGGAGATTCAATTGATTGTGATTTTAAAAAGCCAGAGGTATCCAGTGCCTGCAAGTTGATCATAGATTAAGGAATGGACCAAGTGTGAGTTGATTCAAGGTTTTCCAATAGGGTTTTCCAATAACTGAATGTATTTCCCAATGAAGTTCTTTGACATTCTGGGTGGATCAGAACATCCACCTCAAGTTTCTTCACTTAAATCTGCAGGGTGTGTTCATTTATTGGTGTTTTAGTAGAGCAGAGGATGGAAACACTTATGGCTTTGTTGAGATGGGAAGGGGGGAAGATATTATTGTAGGTGTATTCATTCATTTATTCAACAAATAGTCATTGAGGTAGAGAGAAATGTGCTTGCAGAGGGAATACAATAGTGGCTTAACTTTTATTTGTAATATTTTATTGAAAACATTTGAAGCAAATATGGCAAAGTATAAAGATTTGTTCAAAGCTTGTTCAAAGGTACATAGGCATTTGTTTTAAAGCCAAGTATCTTAATTTTAACATATAACATTTGGTTGGGAATGAAAAGGAAAGAGAAAAGGAAATGTGTTTTCATTCCCATAAATACTAAAACCACTCCATTTTGCTTCAGTATTTTTAAATGTTCAATTATCATTTTGTGCCCATAAACTCTAATGTGCCCACACCATGTGGGTTTCACGCCTTTGGGTACATTGTGCATTGTTTCCCTGTGTTCTGTGTTTGGTCAGGGGTGGTGATGGTACATTTTGGTGCTAGAAATTAAAAATCACATCAAATTGGAAGGTGCAGACCTCTCAGAATTGCCTCTCTTCAACCAAAAATAGAAACTTCCTGTTTGAAATGTTATCTGGTATACTTACCATAAAGAGCCTTAAGCCTCAAGCATGACGTATACCCTAGATTTTTACATTGCCCCCTCCTGAACTCCAAGACATGGGGCAAGTCACTCTTCTAAATCTCATTTCTCTCATATATCAGTTGGCAAAAAAATAATAGTACTATTCGCATAGGTTGTTATAAAAAGAAGTGGATTTACCATGGTACATGATAAAGTATCAAGTCATCATTTACGCAGATTTTCTCCAAATTGAGTATCTGATTTTGTATTTGTAATTTTGTATTGTTTTTCTTAAGAAGGGCCTCCTAATTTGACTACCTGCAAGCTGCATAATATCCGGATTTTCCTCTGGTTATAAAGATTAAATGAGATATTAAGTAAATAGGAACTTCATAAGAATGTATCTTATATGGAGGAGAGAGAGAGAGAGGTTTTAAGGAATTGGCTTACATGACTGGAGGCTGGTAAATTCAAAATTCGTAGGGTAGAACAGCAAGCTGGAAACTCAGGAAAAAATTGATGCTGTAATCTTCAGTATGAAATCTGGCTGGCACACAGGAAATTCAGGCAGGACTTCCACGTTATGGTCCTGATGCAGAATTCCTTCTTTCTGGTGAACCTCAGTTTTTGCTCTTAGGGCCTTCAGCTAATTGGATGAGGCCCACTTGCATAATCAAGGGTAATCTCCTTTACTTGAAGTCAACTAATTTTAAATATTAAATTATAGCTACAGCATACCTTCATAGCAACATCCAGACTAGTGTTTGGCCAAGCAACTGGGCACCATAGACTAGCCAAGTTGACACATAAATTTAACTACTACACAGAGTGAGTGTTCAATAAAACAAAGTGCTCTGCAAGGTCCTAATTAATTTTTCCTCTTCTTCTTACCCTTCTCCTTCTTTTCCTCCTCCCCCTTCTTCTTCTTCTTCTTCCTCTCCTTCTCCTTCTCTTCCTCCTCCCCTTCCTCCTCCTCCTTCTTCTTCTTCTTCTTCTTCTTCTTCTTCTTCTTCTTCTTCTTCTTCTTCTTCTTCTTCTTCTTCTTCTTCTTCTTCTTCTTCTTCTTCTTCTTCCTCTTCTCCTTCTTCCTCTCCTTCTCCCCCTCTTCCTCCTCCCCTTCCTCCTCCTCCTTCTTTTTTTTTCTTCTTCTTCTTCTTCTTCCTCTTCTCCTTCTTCCTCTTCTTCTTCTTCTTCTCCTTCTCCTTCTCCTTCTCCTTCTCCTTCTCCTTCTCCTTCTCCTTCTCCTTCTTCTTCTTCTTCTTCTTCTTCTTCTTCTTCTTCTTCTTCTTCTTCTCCTTCTTCTCCTTCTTCTCCTTCTTCTCCTTCTTCTCCTTCTTCTCCTTCTCCTTCTTCTCCTTCTTCTCCTTCTTCTTCTTCTTCTCCTTCTTCTTCCTCCTCTTCCTCTTCTTCTTCTTCTTCTCCTTCTCCTTCTCCTTCCCCTTCTCCTCTCCTTCTCTTCCTCCTCCTCCTCCTTCTTCTTCTTCACCTTCTTTTAGCCTAGGTTTCTAGAACACTACCTGGAATTTGAAACGTTCTCAGAAAAACCTTTTGAGAAAACAAATATATCAAGAAATGCAAGAATGAATGAATAAAAGAATAAAAATGTTGTTGTTAACAAACAACTGATATATAGACCCTTCAAAATGGCTAGCATAGTCAAGTCCAATGAGTTTGGCTGGATGGCACAACAGATAATGAGGAATGGAGTCTGGTGCATATCCTGTATTTT
This sequence comes from Balaenoptera acutorostrata, assembly GCF_949987535.1. Lineage (NCBI taxonomy): Eukaryota > Metazoa > Chordata > Mammalia > Artiodactyla > Balaenopteridae > Balaenoptera > Balaenoptera acutorostrata. Next base: position 35,742,136 of record NC_080072.1, on the reverse strand, counting down.
TGTGCTTGTTCACAAGCTCGGGTCCTAACACATGGTTATGAAGTAAAGTTTAAAGTCTGAGGAATGAGTGGTAAATGTTATAATCTTTGTATAACTATTTTACTTGCTCAGGCCAGAATAGACTTGACATATCCAACATTTATTCCTTCTTAATCACTGTTCCCTGATTGTTGATAAGTGCAGCTGGACTTAAAGATCATAAATATTTTCGTTCCAATCTGAATTGTCCACAGTACAAGGCAGGATTCAGTCACATATCTGTATTTTTTCTTTCTGACTCTTCCCCATGTTCAAAAAAGTCAGTCCAATTTTCACCTTTTCCTCACTCTTGCCTGTTTCTTAATTCAAAAGGGTGCTCATTCTTCACAAGAGAGTCACAGAGTGGGAGGTGGCAAGCCAAAGAATTATGTCCTAAAATTCAATAAACACTTCTCTCTTGTGCAGGGGAAGTCTGTAGGCTTGCCTGTAGAGGGATAAGGCAAAATGGATGAAAACAAATCCACTTTCCTATTCTTCCATAACTCTACTTCAGTGCCTATGCTAACACCAGGAATCAAATCATTCCATTTCCCTATGCTCTTAATAAATGAAGCTTCTCTGGAAGTCAAAGATGAAAGTTTATCTTTGCACTTTTATTTGCATCTCAGTTTCAATCTCTACTCAGTAGCTTGCTTCACAATGGTTCTTCCTGGGAACATGTGTATTCTTATCAAAATTCCAATTACATCTGTTCCCTCAGTATTATCAGACAAGACTTCTCGCCCCCATCTTGTGAGTGCTGTGTATCTGCCTTGTAATTTACACAGATCAGGCACCGGCTCACCCTAAGGTCTCTGGAGTGTGAAGTCTCACTAGTGACTGAAACTAAGGCAAACTCTTCACACATACTTGGGCCAACCCTCCCCTCTCAACCTCTCGATGTACTTTCCACTATTTGAATGGGATGTGTTTACTATAAGTTGAACTCATCGGTCTTGAGAAGTAGATGCAGTTGCCCATTTCTTTATTTCTCCACTTTTTCTGAGAACATCAGACTTAACTGAGCATTCATAAAGTTTTCTTAGTTGGTATAAATTTTAAAGGTCTTCTAGTCTAACCTCTCATTTATAAATGAAGTAATACTTATATTTATGTCATTGCATGTTGGTTGAACATTGATTTATTAGACATTTACTGGGCACGCTCTATGGTCCTGACATGTGATGGTCAGTGAGCAGTCATGGAGCCTCATGGAATTTTCACTTGTGGCAACAGACCCTAAACCAAAACGTCATGACAAGCAATTGTATAATGACAAGTTACATTAAGTGCTGTGAAGAAAAATGCAGAGGAATTTGTGAGTATAATATAGGGGGACCTAGTTTTTTGGTGGTGACAGGAATCAGAGAAGGTTTCCCCAAGGAGTTACTCTTAGGCTGAGACTGGAGGGATTAGTAATGTCATGAAGGAGAAGTCTCTCTGTGCCTCAATTTCCTCATCTGTAATATGAGGGAATTGGACTAAATTCTCTTCCAGCTCTAAAATAAATTATTCACTAAATTTAGAGATAGGGGATTTAAGTTTGACTGGAAAACAGATGTGGCCACTATTCAGGAAGTTGCTGGCTTTTACATTCATGTGGATTGTTTATTATATAGTTAGGTAAGAAAAGATACTTAAAACTGGTATTTGGGCACCCGATCTTTTTTCAATATGCTCAAATCAAATCCTCTACCTTGGGCTGAGCTCTCATGGGATTTCCATGGTATCTTTTAATCAAAACTTAAGCATAAACTGTATAATAGCTCCAGATTTCTCTTTCAATATACACAGAGGGACTAAGAGAGTTATTTCCTTTTCCATATAAAATCATCTCTCCAATGGAAAATATGGTTCAAATTAGGCACCGATTCCATGAATGAGTGCAGTCTGAATGTTCTATGTCAACATTTAAAAGACTATTAAAAATGAGACATGTACCTTTTATGTATTTATGCTAAACTCTGGATTTATTCTCTTTGGAAATATTAGCATCTCAATCCCCACCTGAGTAAAACCATCTTATTTTAACTTGCAGATCATTTAAAGGAAAAAAGTAGGAAGAACAGTTGCTTTAGAGGCTGGTTTTGGGATGTGAGCACAGTGGTTCTGAAATTACGCTGGTATGGAAATTAGGAGCTCAGCGAACTAAACTAGAGCATTCTGCTTCCAAAGTGAACAATGATTTTCTGAGACAAATATTGGCTCAAATTTTAAAATTTCTTCCATATATATATTTCTCGATATTTGATACTTTCTACAGCTTGTCTTTAAACACAGGGATGATTGAGGAACAAGCATGTGGGAAAACTGAGAAATGGAAATTAACACTTGCTTTGACTGCTTGTCTTCCCCCCCCAAACCTAGGACACCCATGGTCATGACTTCATGGCACACATATAATAGAGTCATAATTTTTGCTAAAACTTACGTCTAGTTCATATGACTAACTTACTGTAAAAATATTTCACGGCATTACACACATATGCACATGACACACTAAAATCCCAGCAAGACTTCTTGGTGTTCCCCCAAATGAAATAGGGGTGAACCGTCATTTTAGTATATAGAGGCCTTTTAAATTCTGTTATAACTCTTTATAAACAAGTTAATCTAGGTATTTGTTTTTTTTAGGAGATAGTTGTTCTTATAATCAATTTTACAGATAGTGACATTAAGACACAAAAGATAACTGTCTTGCTTTTGCACACACACAAATATTCAAAGTAAGGATTAGAATTCAGGAAATGCTGAGAACACAGATGTTCCCCATGCAAAGTTCACTGTTAATTGCCTGTCATTCAAAGTTGGCTAAGAGTCAACTGGGTTCCTGCGGTAAAAGACTGATCCTATATTTATGATGGCAAAAAGGAATAACAAACTTGTCAGAACTTCGCCTGTCTAATCCCTCTATCCTTCCACTCTCCCTGGAAGAAGCTAAGGGGTGGTCTAGGCAAAGAAAGACTCTCTCAGCTGAAGTACAGTCCCCACCCTAGGCAACAGGGAATGCTAGAAGTTAAGGAGGGACTGCAGCCCAAACCCTTCCTGATTACTGAAGTCATCAATGCCAGGGACAGAGTCTGAAATGTTATAAAATGGGAGGGGGCAAAATATGATATCAAGTCAGGATCTCAAAACAAGAGTTGGGACTTGATTGATAAAAATAGAACAAGTAAATTGGGAAAACATAAGCAGGAGATCATTGGTTTAGCCTCCAAGCATGATCTTTGGCCTAGATTAACCTAAATATTGCTGACATATTTGTTAAAGTCAACGCATCACGGTGACAGTATCAAAAGATTAAGATATCCAGAAAATCATTGAATATAATCTCTACAGTTTCTTCTAAAATAAGCATTTTCCCCCGAGGTTGGTTCAGTACTTGGGATAACAACAGTGACAACACCGTGTAATAAGTTTCCTAGCATTTGACACCCTGCTAACCAGGTCTCTTTATTAAATGATGTTGAAGCATACCTACTCAATGACAACCAATGGGGACCTACAATGTCCCCAACCATCAAAATATCCAAAATTATTTCATCAAGGAAAATTATGTTTAGTGGAGTTTTCATGTATTTCGTGATATGATAGTTCTTTGCTAACATTTATGGCATAATCTCTTAAACAGATTATTTGTTTAACCAAAACATCCTACCATACGCTGAACTTTTATTACACTTTAGAAAATAAGTTTTAGTTTTCCAGACTGCTAAGTGATTGATTGTTTAATTCATCAACAGGCATTTATTGGGTACTTAATACATTCCAGGCACTGGCCAGGGACTGAAGTTTAAAGACAAATAGATGCAGTTTCCAGACTCAAGTAATTTGCCCTTTAGTGGCAGGAAGAAGTGAACCACCAACATAATACAGACTGAAATGTCCTGTGTTAGAGGTGGACACAGGATACTTCAGAAGTCTGTAGAAGGTAGGGAGTGTTGAGCTCATTCACTATGAGAGGCTAGATAAGGGAAGGTTGAACTGAATCATTTCCCTTGAAATGATTAAGCAAAAATGGGGGCAGCTGAGGAAGAGTATTTTGAGTAGGGAGAAAAGTATATGTAAACTTCAGTAAACATGGCATGTAAATAATTCATGGTGTATGGAGTGTATGGGATGCAGGGAAAAAGAAATGAAGCCAAGAGGTAAGCAAGGGGCAGATTAAATGAATCTTATATTCCTAGAAAATGTGAGGAGTTTATGGTGTGTGTATGTGTGTATGTGTGTGTGTGTGCATGTGTGTGTGAAAAAGTATCCCTCACCATGTTGATTTAATTGAAAATTAATATTTTATTGGTCAGGATTTATATATGTATAATTACCTAGTTCTTCTTGCCCTAAGTTATGATTGAGAGATTTCATCTCAGAAAACTGAGAGAGCAAGCATGACAGGGAACATGAAGAGGAACCATGACCTTTGGAATCAGATGGATCTGAGTTTGAATTTCATCTCCTTTACCTCTTGGCTCTGTAACCTTGAGAAAAACTGCTAAATTGTTGTCCGTAGAAGTACAGAGTTGTTACGAATTGTTAATAAAATAAAACACAGGAAGATTTTACCTTAGGGTTTGCAATGTGCGTTAATGATTAATTATGTGTTTTTTACATGTACATTCTTTATCTTCAGATACTACGTTTGTTATTAGAATAATGGGGTGGATAATAAATGATTTGCAGGAGAGGAGTAATCAACTTGGCACTAAGTATATGACTTCAGATAAATATGGTGTTAGGACTACTGACAGTAAAACTTACCCCCCCTTATAGACCACACTACCACAACGTGTGTCTATACCTGTGACTCCAACATCTCCATCATTCACTGCTCTTGGGCCAGTCTGAACATCTAAAATCTCACCTATGTGGTACCTCCTTGTTGCCTGCCCTCAGAATAGCACTGTATTTGCCAGACTTGTTCAACCCCCATTAAAAACTAGTGCCCTATTACTTTTTCTTTGGTGAATTCACTGTTAAAGAGACTTGAGAATGCGCAATCCTTTACAGATTAGATATTTTCATCCTGACAGGAAGACTATAACAGTTACATCTTGTTACGTATCAAGCAGTAGAAACCAACTCTGGCTGACTTTTTTATGGGAAGAGCTTTATTGGAATACAAGTCATGTACAAAATAATTTACCCACTGAGAGTGCATGATTCAATGTTTTTTTGGTATATTCACAGATCTGTGCAACCATTCACCACAATCAATTTTAGAATCTGGCTTACTGTTTTGTTTTGTTTTGTTTTTAAAGGAAACCATATTAGAAAAATATTGAGAATGCCATGAAATGATGGAACTAGGCTTGGAATTAGCCCAGATCCAAGATAGCTCTCTAGGGTGTGGAGATGGTTTCATAGCTGGAAGAGTCTTGTAGGGTACCACTGCTGCAATGACAATCTCAAGTGGACTTCTTGGGTTCTTAAATACCTAGCTAAAAATCAGTGTCCTGGAGAAACTGTCTAATTGGCTGTGATAACCACCTGACTGTACTGAGCCTTCAAGAGTAGGAACTGGGTGATGAATTTTACCACCCCACATAGCCTATACATAACGTGGCAGGAAGTTGTTCCACAAAAGACAGAGTGCTATTGGGCAGAAGACTAGGTGCTGAGACCCAACTGACAAATGCCTCAACCAATATTGTTAGATATTAATAAAATACCAAAAACATAGCATAATGATGATATTTCAGAGTAAGAGGACTATTTGGGGGGATTTTGGGGTGGAAGGTTTTAGAGAAACCTCATTGTGCTTGGAACATTTATTATTGGACCACCAACTAGAACCAACTACCTTGAGGATCTAGTTCCCTCACAGAATCACAGTGGACATCATAGACTTTGCCAATATGAAATTCCCTTCTCTCTCATTTTTTTTTTTTTGCTTTCATTCTGATCCCTGTTGAAATGGTTACTTCTGTGTAACATTGTTTATGAATCTATTTTGACACTAGCGAAGGAGAGAGGAGGTAGTAATCCAAAAGATGCCTATTTGTCACCAGATATTTTCAACCTTCTTTCACAGTTATTGCAAAATAGATTCCCAATTGGGTGGAAGTTAGCATTAAATATTTGTATGGCCCCTTCAATTCTGAGATTCTATGATTTCCTAATTTTTTAGTGAATTGTTATACATAGAAAGAAAACTCCACAAGGAGTCACTAGATATCTATGAGAACTTTGCAAAACTTCAAAAAAGAACTCTTAGTTAAAAATGCAAGAGCACTTAACACAAGCTAGAGTTTTCCTTTATGGTCAGATGAGTCTCTAAGTAGCCAAGCCTCAATATGTACAATCAGAATGTAGGAAATATTTAGGGGTGAAATTAATTTTATTTCACTCCTGGGATTTTGATTCTTTCAAAGAATTTCTTCTGATTTCCGTGAGGATAGCTGTGAGGATACGCTACATTCTCTGAGAAATGTGGTCACAAGTAAACCTAAAAGCCCAAAGCAGAGTTCAAACCAGAACCTCAAAGTGAATCAAACGTATGTTTATTTTCATCTTTTGTATTTATTTATTCATTCCCAGATTTGTTCCAAAAGAGATTTGGGGTAGCTTAATAAAAATGCAGGCACAATGGTAAGATGAAGCAAATGGTAATGATGCAAACAGAAACATTATGTTAAATTTTCATTATGTATCAATTTTTTAAAGCATTTTATTTTTTAATTAATTTTTTTAACATCTTTATTGGAGTATAATTGCTTTACAATGGTGTGTTAGTTTCTGCTGTGTGAAAAAGTGAATCAGCTATACATATACATATATCCCCATATTCCCTCCCTCTTGCATCTCCCTCCCATCCTCCCTATCCCACCCCTCTAGGTGGACACAAAGCACCGAGCTGATCTCCCTGTGCTATGCGGCTGCTTCCCACTAGCTATCTATTTTACATTTGGTAGTGTATATATGTCCATGCCACTCTCTCACTTCGTCCCAGCTTACCCTTCCCCATCCCTGTATCCTCAAGTCCCTTCTCTACATCTGGGTCTTTATTCCTGTCCAATATATCAATTTTAATGCATAAATATTAGTTACCTTCTACTGCTTCAAGCAGTCCCACTTGTGGTCTCACTGCAATCAGCAAGAATAATCTTTCCATGTTCAAGAACACTGACACCAACAGCCCATGAGTTTCATGCCTGTCTTGGTGCAGCTTGTGAGGAAGGGAAATGTGAACTTCCCAAAGGAGAAAGATCCGGTAATGTTTGCAGACTGCTGGCTACAGAGCCTCATCACAGTGAACTCCTTTTTGGCCACTTGCTTAACACTAATCTCTTTATCTCTTAGTCATCCTCTGTCCCACCCTTTTGGGGCCCTTTTCCCTAACAGACTAGCTGAAAATTGTCAAAATAAATATCTGATAATATCTTAATAAGTCCTCCTAACATTTTCCCTTCCCTCCCTAAGGATAGGTCCACAATGAACATTTAAGAGCCCAGCAAGGCAAAGATTGTATTTTAGGAGCAAAGCTGACATTGCACTGGTCTTTTGGCTGCTAGTACAGTGTTCATCTACACAGCCCCTGCTCTAACAGAGCAACAGTGGCTGTCATGGTGGGACATTGAAGACCATATATTTGGGCAAGCAGAACTCTATGGTATTCTTTATAATCATTCATATAGATGAATTATTAAGAACTTTCTATATGTCAGATACTATGGGAGACACTGGCAGTATAAAGAGTAACAGATATTGATTCCTGGCTTTGAAGGGCTCAAAGATTAATTGTAGAAGCAGGTAAATAAATATGCCTTACAGCAATGTGATTAGTACCATAACTGAGGTACATATGGGAGCAGAGAGGAAAACCCTTAAATCTGATTGAGAAAGAGTTTCAAAGGTGATACATTACATCTGTGTTTTGAAAGAAGAGTTCGAGTTTGGCTAAGTGGAAGGGTCTTCTACACAGTGGGAAGAACTGAGACTAAGGCAGAGAGTCACTGAAGCTAATGACTTACTTGTCAACTGTATACGTTTTTTGGGTGGTGGTATAACAGTTAAGAGCTGGAGGCAAGCTCCCTGGGTTTATCTGCTAATGCTTATTAACTGTGGATGATGAGATTGGCTGTGTTTTAGTTTCTTCATCAGTAAAATGGGAAGAATACTCTTAGAGTAATATTTACCCCATAGGTTTGCTGGGAGAACTAGAACAATGTCCAGGATGTAATGAGACTCAATTTGTGTTAGCTGCTGTTGTCTCACTATGGCTGAGCTCAGGAGGTGGGAAAGGGAGGGTCGGGATCTGGTGCTCCACTGGTTGCCAGGGACCAGGCAATAAAGACTTTTCAAGCCTGAAATGCTTGGCCCTGTACCCTGAGGGGGTAAACTTACTGACTGCCAATTAGAGAGTCATATGTGTGTTCTCCGTTTATAAATGAGAGGTTTATGGAAAATCAGACCAGAATCCAGAGAACACATGCACTCTGAGAATGCATAGAATGTGCTTATTAGGCAACCTTTAGCTTGACTTCAATTTTTCAGTGGTGTAAACAGATGTCCTTAGTTGAGTGGTGTCTTATCTGTTCTAGCAATTAGGTTGGAGAGAAAGACAGCATCCAAGAACTCTAGTCCAGAGAAATGGATATGTGAGGTGGGTAATGTGACCCGGGCAGTGTATCATCCTCTAATTGCTGAGCTAATAAAATGTATGCTTTGAAAGTGTTTCCAGGTGCCTGCAAATGCATATCTGAAAAGTCATCAGAGCCTATAATACTGTCCCTGGCTTCTAATAAAAACATACTTTCTCCCATAATATCTTATTAATAATTCCTTAACCATGAAAGGCTTATTATTAATGGATTTATTAAAGATGTTAAAATAAAAATAACTGGCAATCCATAATTTTGGAGCTTACATTTTCAGTTATGTATGTAATACATTAAATATTGCGTATCATATGAAATATTTTATAAAAACGTGGTCTCATAGTACAGTCTATATTTAACATGCCTTTCTTTTCACATAACACTGCCCTGTGAGCACTTTCCTGCTTCACTGGATATTCTTCTCTATCTTTAGTCTTAATGGCAACATACAGTTTTATCATCCAGCTATGATGTGATTTCTTTAACTCTTGGACATTTATGTGGATTCTAAAATTTTACCGTTATAAAACAGTATGAAAACAAACATTCTTGTAGCTATATCTTTGCCCAGGTCTATGATTTATTTTCTTCAGGATAATTCACAAGGAGCAGTTCTCAAGGCTTAAAAGGGCCCAGTTTCATTGCAACCATTGATCAGGCCTGGGTTTTTCCTTAGAAATTTGGTGCCTTGAGTGTACTTCTGCGGGGCTTCTCACAAGCTACTTAACAAATGTCAGATTTACTCTCCCCAGGGTGAGAAGAGAGCAGTTTCCCTAGAAGATCAAGAAGTCTCGTGTGAATGGGATGACAGGCCATTCCCTGCTGCTCTGGGGCCTGGGTACAAGGACCACAGAGAAGGCCGTTTTGAAGGATTCTGCTTTGTGCACTATCTGGCACTGGAGCCAGACCTCTCATCATCACTCATGAATTTCCACTTTAAACCCACCGCTGCTTTTCCATTTGCAATTCTATAGCCAGAGAATAAGAACAAAATGAAAGTCTCAATCCTTAATGAAGATGTATGATGCTAAAATGTTTCTGAGTATTCCTTAATATCATTATGCTCTCAATGGAAACTCATTTTTGTTTCCTTTGGTAGAACCTAAAGAATTAAAGAAATATTTCCTTTCCAAACCAAATGCAAGTACTCGGATATCTGATGGGGGAGAAACAAATGATTAGAGTGATCCAGATCTCTTTTCTCTATTAAAATCTTTACTTTCCTTTGAGGAAAACATATTTAATTATGACCTAGGTGTAAATAGGTTATAATTATATTATTATAAATGTTTATATTTATTTATTTATAAAACATTGGACAAAACCTGTTTTGGGGTTTTTTATTGTTATATATAACAATATAAAATAATGCTTGTCACTGTCAAAGAGTAAGGAACAAGATAAAATCATCTGTAATTACACCACACAGAGGTAAGCATTGTTTACATTTTCCTTATTAAATACATTTAAGTAAAACAAAAATAAGATCACATTAATTACTGTTTAAAACCTACTTTTCATTTAGCTATCAATCTTTAAAAAATCTTTCAAGGAATTATGTATTCTCTCATCTCATTTTTAAAAGATACACAATATCACACTGTATTGACTTCTTTATCCAGTCCTCTGTGTACATTTAGCTGCATTAAAAAAATACATTATAAACATTTGTGCTATGAGCATCTGTAGCTATATTTTGTTCACAGGTCTAATAATTTCTTGAAAAAATTGCCTCTAGGAAGATTGTATCAGTTTACTCTATCACTAGCCATATATGAGTTTTGCCACCCCTTGTCAACACTGGCTATTATTAAAATCAGACAAACAAAAAATCCTTACTAAATAGCATATTTTACTAAATAGCTATTTTAATGTGCATTTCTTTGATTATTGAGCATGCAGTTGTGTCCTCTGGGGTCATTATTTTCAATTACTTACAATTAAAAGAAACACTTGTTTATCAATTTACTTCACTGGGCATTCTGATAGGCCGTAGCTAGAAAGAATATTGTACTTTCAAACATTAATTATAGGTGGGAGAGAGAGAGGTTTTCCCATAATTATCAATAGATAATATATACAATATAATTTATTATAATTATTAATGATTTAGATCTCTTGAAACTGAGGCCTCCAAACGTTAAAATGGTTCCAAGATTAGTGTCAGTAAAGTGGGGTTCAAGTTGAATTCTGCTCCTTCTAGTAATTCTGTTGCGCTTCCTTGGAGGAGAATGGTGAGATTCACTGACATGTTTGGCCCAGGAGTGGTGGGGAGAACATCTGAAACATACCGGTAGGTTTTTCTAGCTTCAGGAAGCAATCAGTTGCGCAAAGAACAATAGTTAGGAAACTAAGCCCTCGGAGGACTGCATTAACTTGCGCAGTAACAAGTTCAGGGACGCTCGGTGTCTCAGCTGTTCAATAATGAGAGAGGGGGAGAAAAGGAGGTTGCCATGGCAATGCCTCGCCGCACGTGTCGCGCAGAGGAGGGTGGTGAGGGGGTGACCTTCTGCAGAGTTAAATGAAGGCGGGGGTCGCCTCACCTTGGCCTTGGGAGGCGCCCCAAATGCGGGGCACCTTGGCCGCGTCTCGCCTGCTGCTGGGAGGGGGACGCTCCCTGGCGGCGCGGGCCCGGGGGCGCTTTGGGCCGCTTTGGGACGGCAGCCTGCCCTTGGCATTGACTAGCCGTCTTCCCGGCAGCGGTGATGCCGGCAGCCATTTTAGCGCTGCTTTGATTCCTGGGCCCCTTATGGGCCGGGGCTCAGTGGAGCCAGATCCGCCCTTGACCCGAGATGGGAGGCGGACGCCCAGCAGAGCTGCTCACCCCCGCGCGCCCTTGACCTTTCTCATCTCCCGCGCAGCTTCGCCCCCGCGCAGGCTTGCTTTTTCTGCTTGTTCGTTTGGTGTCGTGAGGGGATCTGGAAATTGAATTCCCAGAAGACTGAGATGCGATTTCACATCTCGCTCTGGCTGCGGGTGCGCGAGAGGAAAGGAGACGCAGATGTGATATGAAAGTGAAGGCTGCAGTCTTGGCGCACTTGGCAAGGGCCTTTTATTACATACTTCATTTGCATTTTGCCGCAGCGATTTCGGAAGGCAAAGCCGCCGCAGACTTGCCTGGAATTAAGAGGGATAACTCACACACTTTTAAGGATGTCAAACAGATACTAATTTATGGTGCTTGCACAGAAAGGAGAAAATACTCGGGGCATCACATGTCACTCCGCTGCTGTGGGAAATGCAAAGCAGGTCCTGGGCGATAGTTTGCTTTATTAAATTCGGTCACAGTGCCTGCTTTAGCAATTTCATTTTCCACCTGATGGATGGAGTGACACTAAACCGTGGCATTTTGTTGGTCTGCACTGCGTTTTTATGGCTGCTATATGACATATAATTTAGTCCAGGACTGGTCTGAGTTTTTGACACTGGAAGTACTGATTTCTGTAATTATAGTGATGTAATCTAATGTTAAATCCTTTGAGGGGCAGGAGCTTAGGCGGAAAAGATTGTTAAAGACAGTAATGATGTGGGTTAGAGGTATAAAAAAGATGACAAAGCAAAAACATTTCCACTGCCTTCAAACTAGGAGCAAAGCTCGTTTATAATTCTCCTAGTTACAGAATCTAAGAGCTAAAAAATGGTTCATTTGAGATCATCTTGTCTAGCACTGTCTTTTCGCAAATGGAGAAATAAAGATTTGAAAAGGTCAATCACTAACTTCCCAAGGTCACAAAGGCCTAGGAATATAGACCTGCTTTTCTGGTTTGACTACACTAAGTCAAAAAGCACTATATGGGATTTACTACACTATTAAATCAGTAATTCTCAAACTTTTGATCTTAGGCCCCTTCACACTCTTAAAATTTTTTTTTAAAAAATTCTTGAAAACCCCAAAGAGCTTTTGCTTTTCTGACATATCTGTCAATATTTATCATATCAGAATTTAAAACTAAGTATAAATGAATCCATGTAGTATATAAATGAAAAGATTACATTAACTATTAAAAAACAAAAAAGTCAACTGAGCAAATTATAAAGATCTTACTGGCTTTAATCAGTGATTCATGAATCAGCCAGCATCCAATCTAGCAGATAGGAAGGATCTCTGATGAGCTATACAAGGCAGAGATTTTATAGGTGGCAGTGAGCAGGAATAAGGAGGTTGTAACTAGGCAAAAAAGTAGGTTGATTATTGCAAGGTTACTTTCCCTATAGGAGATGGCAGAGGTTTATCAGGCAGATTACCTAACTAATGCTGATCAGGAGGTTCCTGATTGGCTGGTTTAAGATTTCATTTTTGGGAGAGCTGAAACTGCAGTTAGGTCTTGACTTGGTGAAGTGGAGCTTAGCATAAGCAACTCCATTTTGGGCTTGTTATCTTGTCTTTAACATAACACAAATAACACTTTTTTATGAAAAAAAATTAGTGAGAAGAATGGCATAGTTTTACATTTCTTGAAAATTACTTTAATATCTAGCTTACAGTTGGAGTCTTATATCTGTTTCTGCATTTAATCTGTTTTAATCATTGTTTTGGTTCACATGTATGTAGAAAATCTGGTCTCTCACATTAAGAGGGAGGACTTGGTAGACCACCTGAAAGAGTCTTGCGAACTCTCAGGAAGTGGTGTGCTAGTAAATATTATGATAACCAGCTCATCAAGGAGGAAATAAAAGCCCATTTAGTAGCATTTGCCCATTTTTCTGGTGTAAATATTCCCAACACGGCTGATAATGCAGAGCTGGGAAGAAATGCACAGTAGCACACAATTACATATTTCTGTATAAAAATACAATAGACTTAATAAACTCAAGAACATAGAAATAGTGAAATGTAGTAAAATATTTAGGAAATGATGGGGTTTGAGTATTTATTACCTTTATTTTTATATAACCTAATTGTAAGTTGTTATAATTTAATTTTTAATAACTGTCATATTTAACAACTGGCTCATAAAATTCTCGAAAATGTGATAGTTTGTGCTTATGAGATGATAGAAGCTGCTCCAGCACACCACAATCTCCAGGGGTCCTCAGACCATACTTAGAGAACCACTGTATCAAATTAGTTTGACAAAAATTTATTAAGCACTTATTTTGTGCTTGTATCTGGATATAACATAGCTTGAAATCTAGAAATAAAACAAATAATATCAAGGTTAGGGAAAAATAATTAGCAAATGTATTAATTAGGATCATTTTAAACCTTCTATTATTAACTCAATTAATTTAAATATCTGGTTTCTTTAATATCCTCCCCTACCTCCACCCCAAATGATGGTGTGGCTGAATTTCCTCTAGGAGAGGTAGATGTTACTATTTTATATTTTGTAGTAGGGCTGTAGGCTAAGTCAATATTTTCATCTGACAGCTGTGATCTGGATATAAGACCTCTCTAAAGGTAAAATATTATCATCCTTACCAGCAGAAGTATATAAACTGCTATGATTTACGAATTTAACCTTCTCTGCTACAGACAGCAGGATTTGTTTGGTCTTCAGTACAACTGTAGTGTTTCCAGATTAGAGGAAGCATACTCATGGTGAATGTGTGAAATATCTACTGGCGTTATGGAAAATTAGTCATTTAATGATCATTTATTGATTATCTGCTCTGTGCTAGAAGCCGGTGAGCTTACCATGCTAAGTAGCCACTCAGTGTTTAAGGCCAACATTGATCAAGGGTATTTCCTTGAGCACTGGAATTGGTGTCCGATAAGTATTGCCCTGAGCATCATGAGAGCAGAGCGTAGGGGCGCATAAGGTCCCTTTTCATTCTATTCTCCAGCTTCCCAGCTATGTTACCTGTGAACATACACATGAAATCTTCTTTAGTGACAGCTGGAGTCACACTTGCTTTGGTCGCTGCCATGCAGCATTTGAAATAATTTAGCAATAAAGTATTTTTGTTGTTGGTTTGATTTAAGTGTCATCTATAAAGGGAAAGTAATTAAATTTCAAGAGAGACCTGGCAAGAGTCTTCCCAAAGGGTCTTGTTCTCTCAAGACTTGCGCTCTGTGCTTCTGCCAAGCACTGGAATTGCCAGAATGCGATTCCATTTCAGTGGCTGCAGTCTCTGAATGGTGGGGTCTGTGTGGTGTAGCTGGGTGTCATTTATCAAAGCACACCTCTGAAAGATGTGTGACTTAGTTGTCAGCTATGAAAAAATATCTGGTGTGGTTAGAAAGTTAAAGCCCTCTTCTGTGCCTTTCCTCGTCATCTGGGGTTTTAGAAAAGAAAGAGCTGGGGATAAGGCAGGAGAAATGAAAGCTGCTTCATGTGATTTCCATGGCCTTGGTTCCACACCTACCCACCCCTAATGGGAGTGGATGGAAGCCCAGGTTGTTTTTCAGAATAACTAACTCTGTGACCCTGGGTCAGTCTATGAGAAGTTGAACTACATACCCTGTTTTCCTGTAGTTCTAAAATAAGTTCGTATCAAACATGAGAAGCTATAAAAGTTCACAAAAGCTCAAGGTTTGTTGATATTAAAGCTAGGTAACCACTCTGGAAGCAGTTGAATGGAGAAATGCTTTACCAAAGGCAGGAAAATCTATTATGAAATAGCCTAGGTGTGAAGGAAAAGCTTATCAGTGGCAACAGGAAGGGAGAGATAGGGACCTATCTCAGAGATATTTAGAAAGTTGGGCAAACAGTAGAACAGTACCTGGTTACGGTACAGAGAGGAGGCGATGTGCATCTAGCATGACTCCCCTCTTGGATATTGGCACCATTAACTAGGACATGTAGTGTGGGGAGGAGGAGAAGGGTGTATAGTGGAAGAAAAGTTGAACTCAGTTTCTGATACGAGTCTGAGGTGTCTGTGGGACATTCAAAGAGAAATTGTCAATACGCGATTGGATATATAGGCCTGGACCTCAAGGGAGTGGGTAGAGATAGATGTTTGGGAGTCTTCAGCATTTAGGTGAACAGATGGCCAAAACTGGGATAAAGGAAGAAGAGCATCAGAACATCTGGACAGAACTTTAATTTATACTTGTTGGAGAGAAGAAAAGGAGCCTGTGAAGGAGGATCCAGCGACGTAGATGGTCAATCAGGAAACATTGGTGTCTTAGACCAATAAAGAGCTTGGACAGCTAAGCTAGAAACCAGTGCTTCCCATTCTTTAATATACATATGAATCGTCTTCTGGTTAAAATGCAGATTCTCATTGAGTAGTTCAGAGGTGGGACCTAAGATTCTGCATTTCTAGCAAGTTCCCAGGTGACACCAATGCTGCTGATTCACACTTTGAGTAGCAAGGTTCTAGGACACAGAAAATTCAAAAAGGTTGATATTGATAGTTTTCTGCTTACGAAAAGGAGGAGGAATCAGTGGTTGTGAAGAAAAGCACGCCAGTATTTAAAGTTGAGAAAACACTCCTTTTTCAAGAGTATTTAATGAGCTCTTAAGTTCAGGGCCGCCTTCTCTGAAATTTAAAATCTGCTAGGTCTAGAAGAGTGCCACGAGATTTAGCAATATAGAGGTTGGTGGTCTTAGTGAGAGTAGTTTGATACAGCACTCGGGCTGACACTTGATTGCAGTTGGTTGATGGAAGAAGGATACAAACATGTAACTTATTTTGAGAGACTGATTTGTTTTCCCAACATTTTGTTATGATAATTTTTAAAAATACAGCAAAGCCAAAAGCATTTTACAGTGAACTTTTGTGTATGCCTCATCTTCCCTCTGACATTAGCACTCCCAAACTCACCTTATCACATATATACCAACATATCTACCCTTCTAAATACCCTTCCATCAATCCTACTTTTCAAAGCATTAAAAACTTTCCTCAATACTCAGCATACATATTATTGAATAGAGTTCACTATTCGCTTATAGATTTTTTCCTTTGAAATACAGTTTCCATATATAAAAAGCACAAATCCCAAATGCATATTCCCTGACTGTTGACAAATGCACACACTTGTGTAATTCAAACCCCTGTTAGTACGTAGAATGTTACCATCGCCCTAGAAAGTTCTCTCCTGCCTCTTCACTACCAACCCCAAGAGGCAAACTCCTTTCTGATTTTATACCTCTTTATATTAGTTTTCCCTGTTCTAGAATTTCATATAAATACAATCAGGGAGTATAGTCTTTTTTTGTAAGGCTTCTGTGATGGTTAATTTTATGTGTCAGATTGGCTAGGCTATAGTACCCAGTTATGTAATCAAACACCAATCTACGTGTTGCTTTGAAGGCATTTTGGAAATGTGGTTAACATCCACAGTCAATTACCTTTCAGTAAAGATTTCCCTTGATAATGTGCGTAGGCCTTGTCCAATCAGTTGGAGGCCTGAGGAGCAAAAACTGAGGTTTATTGAAGAAGAAGAAATTCTGCCTCAAGACTGCAGCCTACGTTGCCAGCCTGCCAGTCTGCCCTTGCCCACCCCAACAAATGTATAAGCCAGTTCTTATAACCCTTTTATGTGTGTGTATACATATTGCTCTTGTTCTGTTCTGTTTTTTTGGAGATCCCTGATTGATATAGATTTTTTTCACCCACCATAATATTTTTGAGATTCATCTATGTTGTTGCACATACATTGTTGCGTAGTATTCCATTGTATGAATATACCATGGTTTGTTTATTCATTTTCCTATTGATGGACTCCTGGACTATTTCTGGGTTTTGGCTAATTATGAATAAAGCTGCTGTAAACAATCTATGGCAAGGCATTTTGTGAATATGTTTCTATTTATCTTGTGTAATTCTTGGGGTAGAATTAAGGGGTCATAGAATAAATGTATGTTAAATTTTCTAAGAAGCGATCAGACCTTTTCCCTAAAGTTACTGAATCATTTTATATTCCCATCACAATGCATGAGCGTTCTAGTTGCTCCACATCCTCACCAACACTTGGTAGAGTTAGTCCTGTAGATTTTGGCCATTCTTGTGGGTGCGTAATGGTATCTCATTGTTGGTTAGTTTACATTCCCTAATGAACAATTCCTTCATGTGCATATTGTCCATTCATACATCCTTCCTTGTGATGTATCTGTTCAAAGCCCCTGTCTACTCCTCCACTGTTCTTTCTATCATTCTTGATATCAGCCCCTTGCCATATATGTATCTTGAGAATATCTTCTCCCAGGTAAGATGAGCTTTCATTAATACATCTTTTGGGTGCTGATAAAGTCACTCTCTTCTGCAAGGGGTTTTCTAAGATGGATATATCATAGATTCAAAGGTAAGATTGCAAAGCATCTTTTGAAAACATTATCTCCTTTCCCTCTGAATTCTAGAGTTGTTTTATGGTGCAGGGTGAGGTGAATTACACTGTGTAACCCTGTATACACCTTATTGGGCCCACATTGGCAGAACACATCATTTCTCAGTTATTAACTGAAATTGACATCTTTTCTTAGTGGGGTCAACACTTCAGTCTGTTATTTGCCATCACTTTTTCTGAGTTGTATTTTCTCACATAAAATATTCTCGTCCCTTGTTTATTGCTTCTATTTCCTATTTCTGCAACAGCA